>NW_027180339.1:12500-312500 GCF_040956055.1 Brachionichthys hirsutus
ATGGAAATCAGCATTTCAGATGTAATTAGACAGATCCCGTCAGCATCTCAGTTTTTACTCTGGAGCCACGCTGCTAGAGTAAAGCAGAATGGAGGAAATGTCCCTGAAAGACATTCGGTCCCTTCTCGTATGTCCTGTAATGTGTCATAATGCGCTCTTCCTATTAAGCCGCTGCTGATAGCGGGCCGGCGCAGAGGATACAGGAGCCACGATTGGCAAAAAGAATTAGAAATGTGTCTTATCAGACCACAGGAAATATTTGCTTTTTATTTCCCCACTTGCATATACTTGTTTGGAAATCGGCATTTCAGAAACAGTTCAGTGCTACTTAAATAAGAGGCTTCAAATAGTTTTTTTTTTTTCTATTTACCTTTTATGTAGTTTCCTTGGACACAGGGTTGTATATTTAAAATTGAACATGTCTGCCCCCCAACTTTTATAAAGAGAAAAAAAAATCAGTTTTATTGTCCTTAGTACTTTGACTAAAGTACTTTTTATTCGATAAATCAATCCTCAGAAGTTATTCATCAGCTCCTCTTCGTTTACATGGAAACGGGTAAATTACACTGCGTGTGCTCGTTTCTACCAGCGCGACACCGACGGAGAGACGGTAATGGACATGCAGTACAAAGACACGTAGGCATATTTATGGTTGGTTACAAAGTCATTCATCTCCCATTGTACGTTTCCGGTAGGTTTCATGAAAGAAACTGTTTACAATAACTAAATCTGGCAGTTTTTAATATCTCAGTACAACAGATATTACAAATGTTTCTCAAAAAGTACACATTCAAGTCACACGGCCACAAAGGAAAATGTAGAGTTGTCCTGCGTATACCCGCGTCTTTCTCAGGGATGGGAGGATTCGATGGAGTACGTCTGAAGGTTTCTAATTCCCCGGGAAGCAAAACGTAATCCTGGGATTAAGTGTGAAGATGACTGACCGCGTTCAGGAGTCTGTCGAGATGAAGGTCTCTCTGTCTTCTCTCCGGTAGATAAACGGATGAACGGCTGCGCTCTCTACAAGCAGGAGGAGCGCGGGCGGCTGCAAGCGGCGGTGAAACCGGCCGAGCTGACCATGACGGAGGAACACGTGAATTGTGTGACTGGTATGGGACACATATCGACTCGTTCCCGGTCTGAAGGATCGTTTCCTCGTTCGTGTTTTCCCTTTAATGCCACGACAGTCGGCTCGTAGACAGGAAGTCCCAAACAGAACGGGCCGACTCGGGGCGTGCCGTGAATCTACATTTTATGGGCGTCCGGCTCCTTTCGCCGTGGAAATAATTGCGATCTCGTTTCTTCTTTTCCCAGGTATTCTGGAGCAGACTCTGCAGCAGTACGGTAGTTTGATTCCCGTTTCTGTGGACGACGTTGTGGAGCGGCTCCAGGACATCTTCGGTCAGAGCTTCTCGCAGCCGCACAGGTACAGACATCCTCGAACAATTCCAGGTGACTCGATTCAGCGCAGGACGTTCTCTCTAGCGTGTGACTTGTGAGTGAAGCTGCAGCTGGGTCGGTGCCGTTTTCCCACCGTTAGTGAGTTCCGTACGTTTCGTTCCTCCACAACTTGCCATGCTTTGGCCTGACGCTGTTACAAATTGCAAACGTTCGTTTGTCAGCGGCACAAACTAGCTTAACGCTGAGACTTTGTTCCGCTAGGAAAGCAATGATCCAGCACTTGATCCAGTCCTTCCAGCGCTCGTCGGGGTCGGCCCTGGCTAAGACCTTCAGGGTCAACTACAAACGCCACGTTCTGACTATGGATGACCTCGGAACTCTGTATGGACAGAACTGGCTCAATGACCAGGTACGGCGGTGACCTTTAGTGTTGCGTACTGAACGCAATGAAAGGATTTGTGTTCAGCTCCTGATTGTTACTGTGTTGCTGCCGTTTGGCGAACATTCCAAGAATATCTGGACCAATGAACGCTTGCGTTTTCAGAACCTCTCTCTCTGCCTCTAAAATTGTTCGCCACTATGAGGCGGTGTTGCGTAATGTAGATCAGCGGTCCCCAACCTTTTTCCTGCCACGGACCGGTTTCATGCCGGGCAATTGTTTCGCCGAATTGGGGGGTAATTAAATAAAAAAAGAGGAATATAATCTTACCAATAAACTTTATATTAAACACTTGCAATAACTATTAAACAAGTATTACATTTATCTACTCACCATTAAGTTGTGATCTCAATAATCGCTTCTGTCCTTCATTTATTTCATAAATTCCACATTCTTGTCTTTTACTCCGGGTTCTTGTCTTTATGTGCCGAAGCCATTTTGAACCCTCCGTTGCCTCGTTAACGAAGTTAATCAGCTGTAGATAAACCCGAGTTTTAAGTGACTCCTGGTTTTATCTGTTGAAATAAGTTTTCTTTTCTTGGAGGTCGTCGGCGCCTCTTCTTCCTCCTCAGTTGGACTAGAAGCTCTCAAAAGACGTTTGTTTTTTAAAATTAATTTTCGCTAGTTCACGTCTGTTTTTAGTAACGTATCAACGTGACAAAGAAAATTCACAGGCGATTGTTACGTTGGAGAAAATCCGGTTGTTTTTCAAAATAAAACACCTTTTAGACGCTAATAATCAATACAACGGAAATTGTATAAATGAGTTATTCTTTCTGTGCGGCCCGGTAACAAATGCCTCACGGACCGGTACCGGTCCGGTGGTTGGGAACCACTGGTGTAGATTATCAACGCCACATTCTGAAATATTGTCACCAAAATGCAAGCGGAGCAGAGCTGCAACAGCGCCTCATCAATGCGGTCTCCTCTTCTTTTTAAGATGTGGCATCATGTTTTGTTATTCGTAGGTTATGAACATGTACGGTGACCTGGTCATGGACTCCGTGCCGGAAAAGGTAAGGGATTCAAAAGTGTCGTGTTTTGATCGGCTCCATATTAAATGACCCACCCAAGTGCATTCTTGGTATTTAAGCATAAAGCAGATGAGTCGTTGTGAACACAATTTATCACCAAGTAAAACGCGAGGAGCAGAGGCGATGAAGGCCCCCGAGGGTTTGAACGACGGCCCCACTCCCAAAGACGGATGCTCGGATTGTAATCTGAATTTACAACATGACAAAGGCGGATTGCTTTAGGGTCTGCATCATTAGCTTATACTACCTGCGTTTTCTGAATTTCATTTTAGAAACGCATTTCAAAAGTTTGGACAGTTAAGGGTATACAAATCCGGAAAACGGTCTTTTGCCACCCTGACCAAAACTCAATGGTAATTGTTTTACGGGTGTTAAACATTCATTAGGATTCGTGGTGATCAGTAGATAAAGAAATAAAAGCTAAAACCCTAATTGAACCAAACTCTAAATGAAACGCATCAAGTAAAATGTGAAAATGACTGGATTAAAGGAGCAGTGCAAGACTTAACGTTGCAGCTGCTAACCTGTATGTAGAATTGGTTGCTTCACTAACTCTTTTATTCTGTGAGAAACACATTTCCCACATCCAGCATGGCCTAAAGATACACATATGTGTATTCTCAAACTATAAAATAAATACCAGGTTGCTGGTGTTATCATTTCGTTTCTTATTAAAATGTTGACTTGTCTCTCTCGTCTTTTATAGGTTCACTTTTTTAACAGCTTCTTTTATGATAAGCTAAGGACAAAAGGCTATGAAGGAGTCAAACGGTGGACCAAAAATGTGAGTATGTGTGTTGCGGTGGGGGTGGGGGCTCATATCTGGTTTAGTTTAGTTTGTTTGTTTCAAGCAGAATAAAAATAATATAATACCTTTTTGTGTACAAGAGAACATATATCGACCAAAGAAACAAAAACCCAACAAATATGTCCAAAACAAACACCAAAGTTCATGAAGTAAGCGCTTAAAGTTGTTGGTAGAGACTTCAATACTTGAGGTTGTGGTTTCCAAACGGCACCATTGATGTGTTGTGAGTCACCCCAGTGCCAGTCGTGACCTCCCCGGGAACCCCTGTGGTCGGTCACTCTGGCACGCCTTCATTTGATTGGCTGGTAAAAGCCTCCATGCAGACGATCTAATACTGTGAAACGTCTTTTGCTAAAGGAAACCCCCCTTTTGGAGCAACCCTCAAATGTAACATTTACAAGACTAAAAACGTTTTCTTCCCCTCCTCACATAATCCTTGGCAGAAGGAAAGATGTATCAAATGCATGTATTTTGAAAAATTCCTGGATTCAGACCATGAAAAGGATCTGATCCAGAAGACATTTTGAATTATAATGCATGTCGGACCCCTTTATGACTGCGATTTTTGGTGAGTATATTTTAAATGGGGAAAATCTGGATTCCCCCCCCCCCCCCCCCCCATCCAAAAAGGTATCCGGATCACTCAAAATGTTATGGAATCTAAGACCGAGACCATGTTCAGATTTTTTCCGAAGCGCCAGCTCGTCCATCTTGTTGCTTAGGGATGGGAAATTAGAAAGATCCCAGGGAAGGGCACTCGTCTGTGGAGGCGTGCTTCCCTCTCCTCCGGCGTCCAACTACAGACCAACGCCGCCACAGACGCTGGTAATAGTTCCGTGGGAGTGCCGGTCGTTGACCTGAACTTTAGTAGCTTTTCACGGGTGTGAGAGCGCAAAGACGCACGATTAACGTACAAAACCAACCGATAGAGCGGACGAGGGCATCAGGGGCGGATGATGAATGGAATGCACATGCCCGTCTGCCTCGCTAACATTATTTTTTTTCCGTCCGTCAGGTTGACATCTTTCAGAAGGGTCTGTTATTGATACCGATCCACCTGGAGGTCCACTGGTCGCTGGTCAGCGTTGACATTCCTCGCCGAGCCATCACTTATTTTGACTCTCAGCGAACCCTCAACAGACGCTGCCCGAAGGTAGAGTCCACATCGCAACACTGAAAGGGTTGTCGGTTATTATTAGGAGGGGGTAGGTAGTTGTGCTTCTCGAGGAGGTGTATTTGCACCACTCTTTAGATGGAATTTAATAATAAAGTCTTTGCAAAATTACATTTAGAAACATTCAAGCTGTTGCCGGTGCAGTTTTTCAGTGTTTTAGTTTGTCTCGAGTAAATAATTCCGCTTCGTTGCGTGTGTTAATCGTTTGATTTAATCTTTTGCTTGTTCTTTCCAGCACATTTTTAAGTATCTGCAAGCGGAGGCCATCAAAAAAGACCAACAACCATTTCTGACTGGATGGAAAGGCTTTTTCAAAATGGTTAGACACTTTGTTCGTGTTTTTGAAATTTGGCCCAAATTAAATCACATTTAAAATGATTTATTGGAACAGAAGTTACACATTAATCCCAAGGTCTAACTTGCATGTGAACGGATGTGCAGATTATTCTGTTGGGCCGTGTTGCGGCGCGTGTGGAAACATTGCTGTGTCGGTAAATTGCTCATGTGTTGAGGATTGTGTGTTGCAGAATGTGGGGCGTCAGAACAACGACAGTGACTGTGGTGCTTTTGTGCTGCAGGTGGGTTTATCACGTCCATTGCCCACATGCAGGAGAAGAAACACAAGTGAGGGATTTACAGTCACAATTTAACGGGACACTAAAATGTCCTTTTGGTTAATTTCAGGTACAAAAAGGGCAGAAAAAATAACTTAAAATGCTTTTATTTGAAAAATGCAAACAATATAATTTATATAAATAAAAGTGACATTTGGGTAATATTTCCAATAAATTAGACTGAGTTTTTAAAACTATTGTATTGTAACAATTTAAAAATCTTCATAAGATTATAACTAACCAAGTTCAAACTGTAAACTTTGAATACTTGGCAGCAACAGCCTGACTATGACAAATGTAATTACCGGTACTCCTATACTACAACTACTACTAGTACTACTAACTATTCAAGTTTAAAGTTTTTTGGCTAGAAAGATTAACTTCTCCACATTTTCTGTCGACGCACAACTTTGGATTTCTTCGCTTGCCTTAGTTAACTAGTTAAAGTTAAAGTTAACTCGCTAACTTTAAACGGGAAGCCAAAGTGTGTTTGTGTGAGATGCGAATGTGCCGTTACAAATGTGTTATTAACCTGACGTGACTTCCTTTCCTTGTCTATTCTGCAGTACTGCAAGTGTCTGGCATTAGGGCAGCCGTTCAGCTTCGGCCAGCAGGATATGCCACGGCTGAGGAGACAAATGTACAAAGAACTGTGTCACTGCAAACTCATCCTGTGACCCACACCAAACCTCTAGGACTGCTCCCACCCACGGTGAGAAGGAGAGACAAAGATCTGGCAAACAGAGGATAAGGGGAGCAAATTGATTGCTAAAAAAAAAGAAAGACTTGTCCTCTACCAACATCCAGAGCGGGTGTCTCTTGATGGGGATTTTATTGTTTTACTGTTTTGTCTCTGCTTGTCTTTTCCACTTTTTGGAACTTCTGATTTGAGAAAGTGTTAACTTTCCATCCCATCAAAAAAATATCTCAATGATCCCATTGAAATATGACGAGGCGCTCCTGTCGAGATGGAATAAACCTGATATTTAATGCTAAACTCCTCTACACTGTGCAGATAACGGGTGGGTTTATGCCAAAATGATTTGACTCATTCTGAGCAGCCCGGTGGCCCCTCATGCGTTCTGTGTAGTGTCCTATTCCAAATGTGAGACGTGAGAAGCTCTTGAATCAATGTCTTTGGAAAAAACAAGAAAAAGCCAGAAGATCTCGTCCCCCGTTGTGTTGACGCCATGCGACCAGCGCGTCACGTCGGCCGCTGGAGGCGTTTCCTCTGGATTATTTGTTAACATTTTTGTAAATTGTGTTTTTGTGAAACTTCTCTTTGTAGACAACCGAGAACAGAGTTCCAGCTTGTGAAGCCCCGTTCTCGCGTTAATCCTGATCTACACGTTATCGGACACGTGACTGAAATGCCCGCGGCTCAATCTGTCTTCATGAGGGGGGGTGTCTGAATCCATGGATCAATGCCCAAACGAACCGGGACATGCTTTTCCTGGCTATGGGCATGTCGATACATTTGGTTTTCTGTTAGCGTGTTGGTACGCTTATTGCTTTAAACAAATTGTGTTAAAGGGCACCTTTTGATTTGTGTTATTTTCGGACAGAAAGGATCCTGTGGTTAGTATTTCGTTCAGTTCAAGAGTTGCTTTCGCTACACAACAGATCCAGTAATTAATGTATTGGAGTTAAAGTATCCTTCCTCTTCTTTTTTTTTTTTTTTTTTTTTTTTTTGTAAACAGAAGTTGGATTAAGAGTTGACTGTTTTTTTTTATATATATATCTTCTCTAATGCATTATGATAAAAATAAAAGTACACGGTGAATATGTGTGTGTGTGTGTATCAGTTCTCCCACGTGAATGAAGAGTCTAAAATATTTTCTCCAGTGGAAGGCGAGTAGCTTCCGTCTGCTTTCCCCGTTTGTTATTCTTCCACAGCTGAAAGATGCCCCCCCACCATCCACACTGGGGTGGGTGGCCTGCCCACTAAACTGCTTTACTAATACTATCCAGAAGAAAATGTACAGAAGTCATTAGTATTATGGTTGAAATGGTTAAAAGCACAACATTAATCATGAGTGATGGTGAACTATTCTACTCTATATTACCTTTGACTGGATATATAACTTATATGACTTATTAATCTTATTAAGCTGCAGTAATCTTCACCGTAATTGTGCTGCAATAAAATCTGCCTAAATGAATGAAACTGAAGATCATCTAAATTTTCAAAAATAACTTGACCTTTTGTTTTTAGTAAAGTTTAAAAAAACAGTGACAGAGTCGGGAGAGTTTCTGTTGGTGTTATTAAAATGTTATATTACAAGGGAAAACGTGAAATAAAAAGAACAAGATCAGAGAGGGAATTGTCTAGTAAAGCACTAGACGAGTCTAGAGCGGGTCAGGTGTAGACACGGCGGCACCACATTCTCTGGATCTTCTGTTTTCCTCAAGCATACTTATTGGAGACATTTTATTTTTCACTGCGTTCCATTCTATCAGAGTATTTGTATATATAAAATGTAATATTAATGGCGCTGTTGTTCAAAACTGAAACTATTTGTTACTTTGCATTACTCCTATCTGGACAGCATTGAATGTGAATATATGTGTTTATATATTTGGACTATTATTTACCCTGTAACCCCAAGTGTTTGGTTTTATTTCATTTTTACTTTTAATGATTATGGTTCTTTATACTTGGATAGAATGGCCATTAGTTGTTAACTGCTTATTCTTGGTTGTCATTAATGATTTTCAATAAAATACAAACCTGCACACACGGAACACAGTATCATAGAAATGGAGGGGGGGGGCAGGTCTCTAGGTTTGGGACTGGGGGGGGGCTTCATAAGCTTATACTGTACCGGTATATACTAATCAATCATCTTGATGTCAGAGCACTGATTGCTGCTGTTCTTTCTCTCCCTGGCTTTTTGCTGCCCCCACCCCCACGTGATTTTCTGCATTTTTTTGTGTTTTACATGGAGAATATGTTTTATTTTCGCTTGTATGAGACATGCCGTCTGAAGCATGTTGTAATAGAAGTGTGTTGCGTATTTACTTGTTAATCTTGTCTTGTGTATGCAAATCAGAGTGCATCGGTTTGTTAATCATGTCGCGTATTTGCAAAACAAATTTCACATTGTAAAACACTCTTTTAAATGCATGATCTAAAGGAATTTAACTCTATACTTTTGGCCTGAAAACAAACAAACAAACATTCTTGATCTATTTTCCATTGGAGCAGTTTCAGGGCCAGTTCAGAGCAAATCCACAAATCAGGGCTGACGCTCATCTTGGTGACAAACCAGCATACCCGCTCACCAGAGCATGAATCCAGTAGAATGTGGTGAACGATGTGATCGATCGGAACATTCACCCATTTTCTGCCCTCTTCTCCTGTGTACAGCCATTCGGGGAGTCGGAGCCGATCCCAGTCGGTTTTTGGAAGGTGGTGGCGTTCGCCCTGGATGTCAACAAGATCACCATTTTACAAAAGAATGAGACATACAGACAACATATGTTGTGTTCTGACGCCAGTCGATTTAATTTAACTTCTCAGAGAAGAGGCCATAAAAAAGTACGTATACGGTGATTGGCCTCCCAACTCATACCTCTGCTACATCGACAATTACAATTACTATTAAAAGCAAATGTCCTCCTGTAGATATTAGTCTGATTTCATTTCAAAAATATCTTTAGACCCCAGATTTCGTGGAAACGTGGAAAAGTTTCATTGGCAGAATTCTTGCAGTTTGTTTCCCTTCAAACTTTAATTGCACAAACTAAAATAAAAAGGTGAAAATCTTTTCGTGAAAATAATATTTTTTTTAATCAATTTGGGTCTATTGACACTAATTCATTTAGAGCGAAAGGGTGTGAACAGGCGCTGTAGGAGATAAACTCAAGATCCCATGTTCTTTTGTATCACTGTTATGTTAATAAAGTTAAAAAGAAAAAGAAAAAAAAGGTTCCGGTCACCACGACCCGCCTACTTTATAGTCATTGGTCAATGACAGCTCTCGTGGGCGGGATTACACCGACATGACGGCGACGTGCTGCAATCAGAAAGCCGCGTAACGTATAAAAGACGCTTTCGCCGGCGCTCCTTCCTCTGATACGATGGCGGCTGCGTGCGGAGGCAGGTGAGGAGCCCGCGTTTCGTGGTTTTAGAGAGAAGGTGCTGGATTGCGTTTAGTCCGGGAGCCGCTGGGCAGCGCATCAGCGGGTTGCTGCTAGCAGCGAGGCGTGCTAGCAGCGAGGCGTGCTAGCAGCGAGGCCTGCTAGCAGCGAGGCCTGCTAGCAGCGAGGCCTGCTAGCCTCCCGTGCAGGCATCGCTGCTAGCAGCGGGGCCTGCTAGCAGCGGGGCCTGCTAGCCTCCCGTAGCGGGGCCTGCTATTAACCCGTTCTTGTTTAGTGATGCGTGGGCTTCTCACGGGTGGCTCCTTTCTTTTTAGGCGGTGGTCGCTGTCCCTTGAAGTATTTCAAGTTAATTTAATGCCAGCCGTCGCTAGTTAGCATGCTAGCGGCTTGGGCTAGGCCTTCGTGGTTTCGTCGCGGTGGCGCGGCCTCCGAAGCGCGGTTTCCCCCGGTGCGTGCGTGAAGCCGCTCCGAATCAGAACATGAAATAAAACATCGGGTCGTCATAAAGTGCTCTTAAGTTTGCACATCAAAGAACGGAGCAGTAATTGTACTGAACACTGAACTTGTCGCTTTTCCTCTGCTTCACTTCTTGCATATTATGGTCTGTCGCTCCACATCTGCTCTATCGAAATCGAACCGCTTCCCTCTGTGTTTCTAGGGCTCGGTGTAACGGCTCAGGCCCGGTCCGGTACCGGGAGGACTGCCACCGTTTCTGTTCTACAACGGGTGGGTGTGACAGGAAGTCGAGCTCCGGTCCCTCCCAGCAGGGGGCCGGCTCGGCGGGTCGGCGCCGCAGGGATCCCTCCAGCCTGTGTGTTCTGCAGAGCATTTGCTGTGATGGTAATTTCTCTGTGATATCCACAAGGTGGCGCCCCGGGTGACTACGGGGGGGGGTTGTACTTGCCGTGGCTGCATCGGAGGGACCGATGTCGGCGCTGAATCGGCGACGATGCTGAATTCCCCCCCCCCTCGTGTTCTGGTGGGAGCCCCTGGGCGCGTCTGACCCGTCGAGCCGTTGGTGAGTGAACTCAGAATAATGCTGCATTCACACGGTCCTGGTCGGGTGGCTGTGTAGGGGGGGTCCTGGGCCGCTGTATCGTGATGAAGCCCATGCGTGTCATCTGACTCTGTGAGCTCCTGGTGTGTCGGTCGCTTCTGTTAGCGTTTTGCTAGCTTGAGTCCGGCGCAGCAGGAGTCCAGAGGCGTGATCACAAACCGTAGATTCTGAATACAGCGCTGACCCAAGGAGCAGGATTAATCGTCCCAGATTGTTGTGGCTTTGACGGATTTGTGTTTTTCTTTTTTTCCACTCGGTAAACATCAGAACGTTGGTGCTGGATGAGGCGGCTGAAATGCTGAGTCGAGGGTTTGAGGACCGGACCCGACGCCGGCATGCAGGTACGAGTCGGTTTGCTGACTCGGCAGGTTTTCTTTGGAGGGACTGAGCGGTTGCATTGGCTGCAGGATAAAGTCTCTGCTTTATTTATAGGTGGTTCTGTTGCCTGCCAGCCGGTGGTCTGGCGGTCACAAAGGGGTTCGTGCGGAATCCGGTCCGAATCCTGGAGGAGGAGCTGAGGGGATTCGTCAGTTCTACATCGACGTGGAAAAAGAGGTGAAACATTTTCTGTTGAGCTGAACTGAAACTCTGTCTTGACGGGGTCATGGTACCGAGCAAAGGTCGATGGTCGGAGCGTCGTTGTAGAACAGTTCCACATTCATTCCCATCAGAGTGACCGCGCCCTAAAGACCACGGCTCTGAAAGGCAGCCTGTGAACGGAGCCGTTTTCAGGTCTGCCCCGCCTTTGAGGCGTTGCCTCCGCGTGTTGTCTGTGCAAACCAAGGTTCCCTCTCCGCCCATCTGCAGTGTTGGGAATGGACGAAAAGTTTCTTGGTAGAGAAACTGATCTGCTCTCCACTGTGGCTGGGTTCAAGTCCTGGACTCGCAACAAAATGGCAGATTATAGAGGCTCATCCTGAAGCCGCTCCGAGCAGTTTAGGAGTTTCGGCCGTGCTAGTTAACAGATGGGTGTACTGTAGTACAACGGACTACAACACCAAGGCAACGGGTTTGCTCAGCGGCACGTGGGACCGGCCGGCGGTTACAAGAAGCCCATCAGCCTCCTGCAACATTTGGAGGGGGGGGCGACCTCTTTAAAAGGATCAAGACGCCGTCTATCAGCAACACAATGCAGTGTTGACCTCTGTCCCCAGAATCCACACCTGGGTGCAGCTCGGCATGTTAGATTACCGACCCGAAATCTGTGTTTGACTAGAAACGTTCCTCCTCGGGCCGGAGGTATCTCTGTCCATCAGGTGTCCCTGGACATGAACTGACCTGCCGACCAGTGGAGAACTATTTCTTATGAATTGCTGAATTTACTGGTAAAAGCGTCCTGATGACAATATTTGGGGTGTGTGTGTGTATCAGAGACACACACACACACACACAAGCTGTCCTCTATTTACTCGGACTAGACTGCCATTTCTTAGATTTCAACTTTTACATCCAAACTGAAATTGTTGTCTACAATTTTCTTCTCTTAGGATTGGTCGGGGGCCGATTTGGCAGAAGGAGTTTCCATTAACTTGATGACTGATTGATGGACGAGCCCTGAAGGACGTTGAATCGTTCTACGGACGCCCATGAATGTGGCTGATCTCATCTCGGAGCAGCTTCATGCCACCTCCATTGAACACGTCTTTGTTTCTGTCATGATCTGGTGCTATATAAATAAATAAAAAATTCAGCTTGATCTGTGGAATACCGATTTGTGTATTTTCGGTTTGTATTCTAAGGTCATTGTCCGAATGTTTATACATTTGTAAACATTTTCTGCCGGTTTAAAAATATTTATATCAAATGACTAATTTTCCAGAATGTTTTTCTCCATGCATCATAAGGAAGATGGTTGGAACAAGGGGTGAAATGAATTTTAAGTTTTCAAATTGCATTTGTCAAAAAGAATTAAGTGTGTCCTGATTGGCTGAGTTGTAAAGCCAAATCATCTGGCTCTCATTTCTCCTTCAGGTCGGGCCAGAGGCCGAATATCTAATTTGGTTTTCCATTAATCCATTACCTCTTCAAACACGGTATTTTATTTATTGTGATCCTCGTGAAATTAAAGGTCCCATATTCTGCCCGTTCACAAGTTAATTCAGTTCTCAGACGCTTATATGAAATATCTGCAAAAACAAACAGATGCTGCAGGACAGTGTCCCTCATTTCTGTCTCAAACAGATGCTGCAGGACAGCGTCCCTCATTCCTGTCTCAAACAGATGCTGCAGGACAGCGTCCCTCATTTCTCTCAAACAGATGCTGCAGGACAGCGTCCCTCATTCCTGTCTCAAACAGATGCTGCAGGACAGTGTCCCTCATTTCTGTCTCAAACAGATGCTGCAGGACAGCGTCCCTCATTTCTGTCTCGAACAGATGCTGCAGGACAGCGTCCCTCATTTCTGTCTCAAACATGCTGCAGGACAGCGTCCCTCATTTCTGTCTCGAACAGATGCTGCAGGACAGCGTCCCTCATTTCTGTTCCAAGCAGATGCTGCAGGACAGCGTCCCTCATTTCTGTCTCAAACAGATGCTGCAGGACAGCGTCCCTCATTTCTGTCTCAAGCAGATGCTGCAGGACAGCGTCCCTCATTTCTGTCTCAAGCAGATGCTGCAGGACAGCGTCCCTCATTTCTGTCTCAAGCAGATGCTGCAGGACAGCGTCCCTCATTTCTGTCTCAAACAGATGCTGCAGGACAGCGTCCCTCATTTCTGTCTCAAACAGATGCTGCAGGACAGCGTCCCTCATTTCTGTCTCAGACAGATGCTGCAGGACAGCGTCCCTCATTTCTGTCTCAAACAGATGCTGCAGGACAGCGTCCCTCGTTTCTGTCTCAAACAGATGCTGCAGGACAGCGTCCCTCGTTTCTGTCTCAAACAGATGCTGCAGGACAGCGTCCCTCATTTCTGTCTCAAACAGATGCTGCAGGACAGCGTCCCTCATTTCTGTCTCAAACAGATGCTGCAGGACAGCGTCCCTCGTTTCTGTCTCAAACAGATGCTGCAGGACAGCGTCCCTCATTTCTGTCTCAAACAGATGCTGCAGGACAGCGTCCCTCATTTCTGTCTCAAACAGATGCTGCAGGACAGCGTCCCTCATTTCTGTCTCAAACAGATGCTGCAGGACAGTGTCCCTCATTTCTGTCTCAAACAGATGCTGCAGGACAGCGTCCCTCGTTTCTGTCTCAAACAGATGCTGCAGGACAGCGTCCCTCATTTCTGTCTCAAACATGCTGCAGGACAGCGTCCCTCATTTCTGTCTCGAACAGATGCTGCAGGACAGCGTCCCTCATTTCTGTTCCAAGCAGATGCTGCAGGACAGCGTCCCTCATTTCTGTCTCAAACAGATGCTGCAGGACAGCGTCCCTCATTTCTGTCTCAAACAGATGCTGCAGGACAGCGTCCCTCATTTCTGTCTCAAACAGATGCTGCAGGACAGCGTCCCTCATTTCTGTCTCAAACAGACGCTCATCTGTTTGAGAATGCCTGTACACTACATTTAATCATTTGATATTAAAATAGATTTAAACATTTAATTTATACTTTACATGATATGAGAGTTGTAATTATTATTTGTTTAATCACAGCATTTGAATCTAATTTAAAAGGTAACAGTATAATGAACAGGTAAACAGTCTTGTTAAATTGGATACGGTCTAAAACTTAGTGATTATACATTTGTTCAATTTGCTCTGTTACCTGTGCCTGGCTGGAACGCATGAACAACCACGGGCCAAAGGAAAGCCGGAGTGGATGTGAACAAACAACATACACAAGTCAGAGGGACTGGAAGAGGAGATGCTCCAACACATGGGTAACGGAGGAGGCCGTTCTACAGTAGACGACCCCCCCCCCCCCCCTCAGCCCCCCCCAGCAATGATGCTGAGTCCAGGGCTCAGAGACTTTAACACATCTCTAGAGGCCACTGCGAAGGAAAGCCCGTCTCAGTGGAGGTGAGAGGAGGAACGAATCACGCTGATCTTTTAGAAATATCCATGTTACCATGGTTACCATGGTTGCAGGGTTTTCGACTCATCATCAGCAAACACAACGTACCGTTAGAACGCTGGAGTGATGCTGGGAACGGGCCTAGAACAGTCGTTCACCACGGTATCCTTGTAGAGAGTATTTCTGATTAGTTCCATAATAGAGAGTATTTCTGATTAGTTCCATGTATAGAGAGTATTTCTGATTAGTTCCATGTATAGAGAGTATTTCTGATTAGTTCCATGTATAGAGCGTATTTCTGATTAGTTCCATGTATAGAGAGTATTTCTGATTAGTTCCATGTATAGAGAGTATTTCTGATTAGTTCCATGTATAGAGAGTATTTCTGATTAGTTCCATGTATAGAGCGTATTTCTGATTAGTTCCATGTATAGAGAGTATTTCTGATTAGTTCCATGTATAGAGAGTATTTCTGATTAGTTCCATGTATAGAGAGTATTTCTGATTAGTTCCATGTATAGAGCGTATTTCTGATTAGTTCCATGTATAGAGAGTATTTCTGATTAGTTCCATGTATAGAGAGTATTTCTGATTAGTTCCATGTGTCGAGAGTATTTCGGATTAGTTCCATGTATAGAGAGTATTTCTGATTAGTTCCATGTATAGAGAGTATTTCTGATTGGTCCCGTGTATGGAGAGTATTTCTGATTAGTTCCATGTGTAGAGAGTATTTCGGATTAGTTCCATGTATAGAGAGTATTTCTGATTGGTCCCGTGTATGGAGAGTATTTCTGATTAGTTCCATGTATAGAGAGTATTTCGGATTAGTTCCATGTATAGAGAGTATGTCTGATTGGTTCCATGTAGAGAGAGTATTTCTGATTGGTTTCATGTAGAGAGAGTATTTCTGATTGGTTCCATGTAGAGAGAGTATTTCTGATTGGTTCCATGTAGAGAGAGTATTTCTGATTGGTTTCATGTATAGAGAGTATTTCTGATTAGTTCCATGTAGAGAGTATTTCTGATGAGTTTAAAGTTATCTTTGAAAATAAAACACAGAGCTGTTCTTTCCTAAATAAAGACATTTCCAAAGTGACCCCAAACCTTTGAAGGTTGAGTGTGCGTCGTTGACCGACATCTATCGATCCAGTTTTCAGTTAAAACTTGTCCTGTGTGTGTGCGCGCGTGCGCGCGTGCGTGCGTGCGTGGTTCATCTCTGACTGCAGCGTGTTTGGATCACGTGATCAACAACACTGACTGGAGCGACAAAGGCCTGTTTGTGCGCGCGTGCGTGTGTGTGTGTGTGTGTGCGCGCGCGAGTGAGTTTATCGACCTTTAAAACTAACGCGGAAGCTGCGCGTCGCTCGAACCGAACGTGAGACCGGGACTCGACCCGCGCCGGTTCGCTCCATCACCCCGATCAACAAGTGTCCCGCGCACCGCTGGAGCCTTTTCAGTCGCAAATGCCCGCGCACGGAGCCGCGCTCCGCGCCCTCCCATTGGTCCACACCGACAATAGAGTGGAGCAACTTTCCAAGTGAAAGGCGCATATAAGCGCAGCGTGCGCGCCACAAGCGCGACGACGAGCGCACTGAGCGGAGCGCCAAAGTGATGACAGCCGCGACCGGATCGGTAATCTCGGAGAAACGTCAAATATCCCGGTAATCAATCCGCTGCGACCTTCCGCGTCCGGTAATTACTTAACTCGGATCAGGCTGATCGATCGGACTCCGCGCGTTCTGACCCGAACCCGTCCAGCATGTACAGCATGATGGATCACGAGCTGAAGCCGACGGGCCAGCCCCCGCCGCACCTGGCCCCCCAGGGCATGTCCCCGGTCATGACCGGGAGCATGACCGGGAACATGGGCAGCAACGGCGGCTCCCACCCGGGCTCCAAAAGCGCCTGCTCCCCCGGCAGCGACCCCATGGATAAGGTCAAGCGGCCCATGAACGCCTTCATGGTCTGGTCGAGGGGCCAGAGGCGCAAGATGGCCCAGGAGAACCCCAAAATGCACAACTCCGAGATCAGCAAGCGGCTGGGCGCGGAGTGGAAGCTCCTGAGCGACGCCGAGAAGCGGCCGTTCATCGACGAGGCCAAGCGGCTGCGCGCCGTGCACATGAAGGAGTACCCGGACTACAAGTACAAGCCGCGCCGCAAGACCAAGCCGCTGCTGAAGAAGGACGCCCCGGGGGGGAAGTACCCGCTGTCCGCGGGGAACCTGCTGGCGGCGGCGCAGAGCCAGGGCGGCAGCCCGAGGATGGAGAGCTACGGCTGGGGCCCCGGCGGGGCGTACGCCGGGCTGCAGGGCGAGGCGCTGGGCTACACGCAGCCGCTGCACCGCTACGACCTGTCCACGCTGCAGTACCCGCCCGCCATGACGGCGGCGCAGACGTACATGAGCGCGGCCAACTCCTACAGGTGAGCGTGTTTCCACGGGGGGGGGGGGGGGTCACGTAGTTTACGCGCGCGCTTTGGTTCAACGCCCAATCATAAGCGTTCTGAACAGAGTGTTGAAAATCCGCGTGACCCGCTGCGGCGACCGCGACACGGTGATCTGACTTTTATGCAAACCGTTTAAAAAGTCTCCAACGTGACCGCGCAGCAACAGAAAAGTCTCCGCGCGCGCGCGCAGAGGAGAAGTCTCATGTGAGAGTTCACACCTGCAGAGCGGGTGAAGTGAGACCGTCTCCCTCCAGACCTAAAGACTTCTCTCAGTCTGTTAATCGAGGACATTTTTGGCAGCCATTGATGTTTCATGTTTTGTCCGTGTGCTAAAAGTCATCAGTAAATAGTCCGGCTGCGACGGAATAGTCTCCTTATTTATTCAGAACGTGTCCTGGGTGGGGAGCGTATTGTCAAAGTTGTTTGAGAAGGTCCAGGCTGGTAATGATGGTTGGAGAACCAGCCCCCCCCCCCTGCTTGACACCTCCTTTACCTGTTAGTGTCCAATAAAAAGTGATTTTTAACAACCTTACAATCCAAGATTGTTAAAATCCGCACCTAATATTACACGGCTTGTTTGGTTTAGTTTTTAATCCGGGCCTGTGGCGTTGTATCCAGAATACTCCAGAGATGCTCATTGGGGGGGGGCGTCCGACGTGAACCGGCGTTTTTGGCGAGCGCTGCGTGTTTGCCGTTTCGATGAGGCGGAGAAGCGGAGAAGCACGAAACACAAGCGTCCTCCTGTGTTCTGCTTTGTCTGCTCTGGGTGGTGGCCTGACTGGAATGCTGATCATCATGACTCCATGGAAGGCAGTCCCGCTCCGTGTGTGGTCCGCCCCGTCCCCCCCCCCCCCCGTCCCCCCCCCCCCTGCTCGGCCGTGGTCCCATCGATGCTGGAAGGTTCCTGCCTCCTGCCTCGAGCTACAAAGTTAACAGTTTAGACGGTATTTTGCATGTCAGTGTATCTCACCAATCTGTAGACCCCCCCCCTCCTTTACAACTTTTCCAATTTTGAGGTCACGGGAAGCTGTGTGTGTGTGTGTGTGGGGGGGGGGGGTTGATCAATGTGGAGTCAACATATTGATAATTGTGTGACTTATTTCTCGTTTCCATTTCCTGCGGGGGACGGCGCTACGGCGCTTTAACCCTTTAGCTACCGGGTGCACGCTGTCTGTTTACGGCTTTGGGTGTCTTGCGGGGGCTCGTACACTTATCAGTGGGCGGCTCGTTCCGCAGACGCTGCAATCCGCAGGGCGAAGGGCAACGTACAAAATAATGACGGAGTTACGTTCCGAAGACCCCGTCGTTAAATGAAACCCCGTTAACCGACAACTTGGCCGAAATCTTTTTTTACGTTTATACATATATGTACGCATGTCGTTTATACTGTACATGTGATGCATATTGATCCTGGTGTGTGTGTGAATCGCCCTGTTTATCATTGACACCATAGACGTCTATGTAGGTTCTTAGTCATCCGGGTCGAGGTGCCGCCATAGGAGTTTATTTTTGATCCTCTGAGAAATACGGGGCAACAGCACATTTAGTGATGTAGTGAGATCTTGAAATGTGAGGCTGGGTTGGTGTAGTTCTGCAAAGGACCAAAGTGGACCAAAGTGATGTCGGGCCCGGTCAACGATCCGGGGGGGCAACAGTCTCAGCAGGGACATTGAGACTTCCCTCCTCCAGCTCTTCCAGCTTTCGTAACCTTTATGGACAGAGTTTCTAGGTGCAGCCGGGGCGTTGAGGGGCTGCTATATAAATGCTAATGCTAGCGATATGGACATCAGTGGTGAGGGACACAGGTCCAGGTTCTGCAGCACCACGGACAGAAGGACCTGCAGACAGAGACAGAAAGAGGGACAAACAGAGGGAGAGAGAGCACGAGACTACAGGAAGAGAGAGAGATCACTGACAGATATTTATAACATGAATAATCATGTTTTTATTTTACTTTATTTTATTTTCTCTATTTTCTTTCTTTCTTTTACTCAGTTTGTTTGCTGGGTTTTTCCGTGTATCTTTTCCCTTTTAGCTTTTATTCATGCCTCCTTTTTTTGTTTTATATATATATATATATATATATATATTGATTGATTTTGTTTAGTTAATTTTAACTTGAGGGGAGGATTTTTATATAAGCCCTTTCGGCTTCTTTTCCTCTCCTGCACTATTTGCCTTTGTAATGTTTTGTTTGTTTATTATTGTGCATATGAATAAAATGAAATGATATCATAGGAGGTTAAGCCACCAGTGCTGGTCTGTGGCAGCATATTGATTAACTATAAGCTATGTTTTAAATGAAAGTCTTTAATCTACTCTTGAACATGGAGATGGTGTCTGTCTCACGAACCAATCAGGGAGCCGATTCCACAATAAAGGAGCTTGATAACTGAAAGCTCCGCCCCCCCGGTCTGCGCTTGGAATTCTTTGGAACCACGAGCAGGCCAGCATTTTGGGACCGCAAGGTTCTAGTGGGGAAATATGGGATAATCAGCTCTGTAAGGTAAGGAGGGGCCTGGCTGTTGAGGGCTTTAAAAGTGAGTAGATCGATTTTATATTCAATTCATTCTCTAACAGGAAGCCAATGCAGAGACGCCAGAACAGGGGAAATGTGTTCTCTGTTTGGTTCCTGTCAGAACATGAGCTGCTGCGTTCTGGATCAGCTGAAGATGTTAAATAGAGCTTTTGAGGAGTTGCAGTAATCCAGTCTGGGAGTTTTAAAAGCACGGACTACTTTTTCTACAGCCTGTTTTGACCAGCCTCTATGCAACTTGTGCACTTGTTTTATTATAGTTGTATGAATCGCTGCGTGTTCCCTGCTGGCTGCGCAGCAGATTGCCCCTCACGGGGACGCTAAACCTGTTCTTCTTTCTGATTCTCTACTGCAGGTGATTAACTAATACTGCCTATCATGTTAGGGCAATCTGTCTGAGTGTAAAACCTGCTCCTACTAACTGTAGACGTTAAATGAATGCCTTTTCATGCAGTACACTTGATGCTGTCTAAATCATTCCCTGAGGCAGGGAAGGGTTACTTCTATACTATACGTCCTGAAAGATCACGTATCCTTCCTGAAAAAGCAGATATACTTATTATTTTTGCGAAAGCGTTGGTGATGATTGCACAGTTCCATTGGACTTGAGTCGATTGTACAAGTCTCTTGGTGAGGTAGTTTTTGAGGGCTCGGTTCATGTATGCTTTTAAAAAGGAGAGAATTTTAATTTGTAGACACTTATGTAATTGGCACAATAGTTTGCTGTATTTTGTTAAACGTAAAGCAGGTGATGTTGTGGGGAAATAATTTCTTTACTGCAGCCCTTCCTCCTGCCTTTAGCTGGTACCAGCAACTTCTTAAGAAGCTCTTCTCTTGAATCTATTGACCTACCGGTAGTTAATCTTCCCTTCCTCTCAAACATTTTAAACGTGTTACTTTCTACATGACAGATTTTGGGTATCTTAAACACTTTGTGCAATGAACGAGTAGAACAGTTTCAATTTGGAGTTCAGACCAATGTTTGGTCAGGTGTCGTCTGTCTGCATGGAGAATGTGGAAAGGAGGTGAAGAACCGTGTGCAGGAAGGCTGGAACGGGGGGAGGAGAGTATCAGGTGTGCTCTGTGATAGGACGAAGGGACAGGTCTACAAGACAGTGGGGAGGACGGACATGATGGACGGCTTAGAGACAGTGGTGAGGACAGCCATGATGGACGGCTTAGAGACGGTGGTGAGGACAGCCATGATGGACGGCTTAGAGACGGTGGTGAGGACAGACATGATGGACGGCTTAGAGACAGTGGTGAGGACAGACACGATGGACGGCTTAGAGACAGTGGTGAGGACAGACATGATGGACGGCTTAGAGACGGTGGTGAGGACAGCCATGATGGACGGCTTAGAGACAGTGTCTCTGAGGAAAAGACAGGAGGCGGAGCTAGGAGTGGAGGAGATGAAGATGCTGAGGTTTTTCTTGGGAGTGACCAGGTTGGACAGGATTAGAAATGAGACAATAAGAGGGACAGTGAAGGTTAGATGTTTTGGAGACAAGGTCAGAGAGACCAGACTTTGATGGTTTGGACATGTCCAGAGGAGAGACGGGGACTATATCGGTAGAAGGATGCTGAGGATGGAACTGCCAGGGAACAGGACTAGAGGACGACCCAGGAGAAGAGACATGGACGTAGTGAGGGAGGACATGAGAGTGGCTGGTGTTGGGGAGGACGATGCAAAGGACAGGTTGATAAGGATCCAAAATCACCATAATAGTGTGGAAACATGGGAAAGTGAGTTTTCCATCATGTCCCCTTTATGAATATTGGGTCTTGATGGTTGGAAGTAAATGTGAAATACGTTTTGACTTATGTTGGTTGTTGTCGTGTCTTCTTGTTGCATTGTTGAAGAAATAAAGCTGCTGACCGAGCAGAGTAACAGGATGCTTGTCTGGGTAAACCACAAATGAAAGTTCAACACAGCTAAAAGTCCATCAAATAAATAATAAAACATCTCATACTATACATGTCAGTAGTTGTCAAACTGCACAGCAGCGCAGACTTTATATCACCCTTTAATGAAGGCGTTTGTAAAAACTATACAAGTTTGGAATTTAAAAACAGTGTTAAATATTTTGTTACATTTTCTATTTTACATTATTCCAGATATTTTCTTCAATTCTTTGTTGAAACCCACAAAAATTTGACTTGACTCCAGGATTGGAGAAATTTGTCTTCTGCCCGTCACTATTACTCCATGAAGCGAGTCAGTCTGAGGAGAGACGCTGGTGAACATGATTAAACGCAACACAAATTAAAGTTAGTCAGTTTCAACAAAAAAAGTTGCTATTTGTTCTATTTTAACAAGCAGAATCTGTAGCTGGGCAAACGAAAGTGTAACGCTACAGGACCCGCTGGGGCTCGGTTGGTAGGGCGGGTAGTCCAGTGATCAGCAGGTCAGACGTTTGAATCCCGGCTCTGACATGTTGAAGTGTCCTTGGGCAAGACACTGATCCCCAAATTGCTCCCAGTGGGTCTGGCAGCGATAGGCCTCTGGTGTGAACGCGTGTGTGAATGCGTGAAATCGTAAATATAAGTGCAGTGAATCCCTATCCATCGCCTTGTGTTTGACTATCCTCCGACCTGCCATTCTCTCTCTATGTCTCTCTCTCTCTCTCTCAACCCAGCCGGTCAGACAGATGGCCGTCCACTATGAGTTTTAGGTTCTGTCCAAGGTTTCTGCCTGTTAAAGGGAAGTTTTTTCCTTGTCTCCTTTGCCAAAGTGCTTGCTCTTGTGGGTCGAGTTGGGTTCAGTCTTTCCCTGCTACTCTAAAGTGCCTTGAGATGACTCTCTGTTGTGATCTGGCGCTAGAGAAATAAAACTGACTTGAATTTACCATTTAATGGCATCTAATTTGTATCGACCTTTCTGCTCCACAGCCCGTTATCATACAGCAACGGCCCCCAGCAGCCGAGTCCCGTCAGCATGCCCATGGTGAAGGCAGAACCAGCGTCCCACCCTCCTTCAACGGGGACACCAAGCCACCACCGGGGACCTTTGCAGGGCGACCTCAGGGATATGATCAGCATGTACATTCCTGGTTCAGGAGGGGATGCAGGTGACCCCATGGCTACACAGAGAGGCTACGCTAGTGTCCAGCAGCACTACCTCACTGGAACTGTCCCGCTCACTCACATCTAAAACTGAGGGGGGAAACTTGGGAGCAAAGGGTGATCTGATTGGGAGGACCATGAATGATCGCGGGGAATGGAATCTGTTGTGGGGAATGTTTAAAATGCTAAAATCGAGAGATTCGGCGAAGGAAAGTTTTCTCTCTTCGCCTGCGTTCTGGAGTCTCGCGGCTCAAACGTGCCTGTGGTTGCAGAAACAAGCATTGATGATGTTACAGAATCAGAAAGCTGTATTTCTACCTCTTCAGTGCCAAGTTAGTTCAGATAAACGCTCGATTTTACTACGCCCCAAAATGTACAACGCAAAAGTCTCCCTGCCTGCTGCCACATCCTTCACAACCTTCGTGCCAGGAAGGGTGTGAATATGGGAGCGTTATATTCCTTTACGGTGCACAAATTAGGAAATGCCACTTGTTTTTGTATTTTATTATTGGAGTTTATGCATAAGTGAAGGTGGGTGCCAGTCAGGAAAATCTGTGAATGCAAAACTCTTTAAAATGAGCTCTTTGTGCCTTGGCTTTGGCTTGTTTGTATTTGTATTTTTTTTTTTATATATATTTGACTTCTAACTGATGAAACCTTTTGGATGACGCCCGTTGGACAGTCGGCGCTACGTTGACTGAGAATGAACGGAATCCAGAACAGAATGTGGAACCAGTTTGGTTCTCAGTCACACGAGATCACTGGAGGTTTGCGTTTAAGAAGAGGTCCGAGGAAAGTTTCACTCGCTACCATAATTAGTTCTAGATATCCAGAGGTGCTCTTAACATCTGCATTACTTCGTATATTTGTAATTTGGCTCTAGGCTACTACTGTTATAGGATTTTGTTAAGTTTAAAAGGAAATGTACATTTCCATTGAGTTTCTTTTTACACTGTATTCCAAACGGCTCATTAAGGATTGACGAAAAGTTCCTTGATGTATGTTTTTAATAACCTCTCTGTCGTTTACCACCCGTAAAGATCAAACTACATCTCAGTCACAATCTTCAACAAACCTTCCATGCGTCCCGCTTCTGATTTTTCTTTCTATACAATAACATTATCTGTTTGACATTTGTCTTTGTTTTCATTGGTTTAGCCCGCTGTCTGGTTATAATGCTGCTATAGACCTAAAGAGAACTGCAAGTTACAAATGTGGAAAAGCTTCACTTGGAAGCTAAACTGGAAATGTATTTTTTTGGTTTGGTTTGTTTTTAAAAAGGGAGCGAGGTCATGTATGAATTCTTACATTACCTTGCTACACAAATGTTAAATTTCACTTTCTTTCTGACTTGTAACTCTTTTAGATTGAATTCTCTTATGCTGTAGAATCACTGGATGTAGCATCCATGTAAATAATGTATAAATGTGTGGGCTCTTGGTATAAGAGTCTGGATTCCCTTTTGCTTAAAAAGGCTGTTATCTCATTCCTGATTAAGAATAAAAGTATTTTTTTCTTATTTTTGTGATGCTAAATACTGTCTGTGTGATTTTTTTCAAACTTTTTTTTTTTTTTAGCAGAATTGTATCTGATGGAGGTCGGGGCAGGATTTTGAGTGAAACATGTAATTTCAGAAGTGTGTCCAGAGACCCCTTTATCGAGTGCGTTAGTACGATTTAATTCAATGTCATTCAACAGTTAACCGTTTGTTTGATTGGAGCTCTCGGTTCTCTCGTGAGGCTGCTGGGTTATATTTTTTTTATTATTATTGATCCGACTAAAAGTGCTGCACTAAAGTAATATGATGCAGTGCAATTAGAGGATTGCTGTAGATCTGATCAAATCAGGATGTACAATTTCTAATTTTAGAAAATCATGGTCAGTTTCCACAAATTCAGCGACTTTGTTATACAAGAAAGTGGACGGATGTTGTACGTTGCTGGAAGTTCAGGTTCTGCATTTAATCGTTGTAATAATGGTGTTGAGATTAACTTCTTGCAGAGGCGGAAGTTTTAGAGCTCTGGACCAAAGGAAATGAACTGAAACAACTGGCCTGAACGAATCTCGGGGGGGGGGGGGGGGGGGCTGTGGTGCCGCCCTTTGTCGAGGTGAATTCTAAATTGCACCAGATGGCCTTTCTGTGAGTGTCTGAGTAATCCTGTAAACGATGTTTCACAAGCTTATAAATCGAGTCTCAACTGTTGCGCTGGAATAAATAAGTTCTGCACTAGGAACGGTCACGGCGTCGTAATCTAAAATGCTTGCCGTGCATTGTCTACGGTGTCCGTGTTGCTCAGACTTGAGCGGAGGCTATTTCTGATGAACATTTCAACGAAAAGGTGGCTGTTTGTCTGCTGAGGCTTTTGGCGTGACCTCATCCATCCAAACCTTTGCAGAAACGAGGACGGAACGCTCGCAATCCAGCATTTTTTCCGCTCTCACGGTGTCTGGAGCGGTTCAGAAAAAAAAACTCTGGACAAAAGTGAACATTAGCGAGAAAACCCGAGTGTCTTGCCGGGGGAAGGGACGGGTTGATGGGTGAGAGTGAATAGAGGGCGGAAGACTATGCTGTCCAGAATGATTTAAAGCTCGATTATTTGCTTTTTTTAATCGTTACCCTCCTTAAAATTCACTTTCCCCTTTCCCCTCATATTCCCTTTCACTCCCTTCTCTCCCCCACGTCTCTCGACAGAGAAAGCGGGTGGATGGCCCGTTTGTAATTGGCCGTGTCGGAGGCGCATTGTCTGAGGCTTTTCAGGCCGCAGGTGCATATAGTAAAGACGGAATCTCCGCTCCTCCCACGGGCGTCTTTGTTCCCCACCCGGCCCAAAAACCCCACCACGCATACCCCCCTGCCAGGCATAGAATTAGAGATGCTTTTTAGGGCTTGGTCCTCAGGCTTAACCCTTTCACCGTCCGCCGCCTTTCTCATGGAAATGTGAGTGACCTTACACTGGCTAATCGGTCACTGAGAGGAGGGGGATGGGGTAGATTGAGCTTGGGGGGTCGGATGAGGGAAACAGGTGCAGGGGCATGTTGATTTCATTGGTAGCGGTACATTTTAGTACATATATGTAAACTTTGCTATAATTATGATAGCAATTGTAGCTCATCAACATTTAACTCGAGCTCCTCATTAGCGGTCAAAGAAGGCTCTACTGAGCCTCTGAACTTCACTGAAATCTAGAAAGAAACTATGAACATTTCTTACAGTGGAATAATTAAAATATTGAAGAACTTCTTTGCCTTGGGTGCATCGATACAACCAAATCTGACTATTTACAAAAAAAAGTGAAATTAAGAAAGAACCACAATTTAATATTTCTCGTGAAGTATTATTAACTGTGAATAATTATGCATCAGGAAATGTGAAATATTGCTCTCTGTGAATGGGAGAAGGATGAGCAACTTTTACCTCTTGGTTAACATTGCATTTAGATACAGGCTGCATTTGGCAAAACATTTCTTGCAGAACTGGCAGAAGTTAGTGCAGTTAGTTGGTTGTCTTGGCTATTGTCCGTGGGTGAGTCGGGATGGGGCACAGAGAGCAATGGGAGGAGAACGGGGGTGGACAAAGTGTCAATGGAAGGATTTTCTGGTCCAATACATCTCATCACTTAGCAACGAGCAGCGAGGCTTCAACAAGGGGTTGCCATGGATCTATCCACAGTGACTTAAAAGGCTTGACAAAGAGCTGCGGTCAGCTTGTGTGAGAATGTATGGGTGAGAATCAGGTGGTGATTACCAAGAGGGATTTTCATGCAAATGGCCATTTACCTTGCAACACACCACAATCATAACTGCCATGTTTTTGCAATGATTGAATTTCGATTCCAGCTTCTCCCGTACAAAGTTTATATGTACTCTCGGCTGCAAGCGAAGCTCTGCTAATTCAATGAATATTCCAACTAGTGAGAGGCAGGAGAACTTCAGAAAACCACCATCAAATGCAGTCATGTTAACTGGATGGAACAGCTGATACAATGACATTGGAAGGCTTTAGAAATCACGTTGCAGCACAACAAATGTAACCTTGAATATGAAGACACAAAGGATCCTGATGAAAATGTCAGGACATTTTAGGAATGTTACTCGGAACAGATGAGTACATTTTGGTGATGATCCAGAAGAGATCCTGGATTCTGGATCACTCTGAAGTTTTTGTTGACATTGCCGTCAATGGAGCTTCAAAATGTGTTCATCAATATCTTGGTTGATTATTGAGCAATATTTATGGAATTTGAGACAGTCATGTAGGGAGGGGAGCTCTATGTTACCACCGAATTTCATCCGGCTCCAATCTGAATTGCAGATACTGTCACAATTTTACTTTATCCGGATTTTCCCATTTGCTTATAATGAAGACAGTCATAAAGGGGTCCAATATTCACTACCATGCAAAATGTCTTCTGGATCTGATCCAGAATTAGGTCAGGAAAACATATTACATTTTAACATTGAAAACTCCATTTATTGATTCCAAACTCAGAATACCAAGAAAAATGTATCAATTCCTAAAGTTTGGATGGTGAATGAGCTGCTTGGCGGAGGTCTGCGCTCTCTGCGTTTCCATCATATTGAACAATTCTTTGTTCTGGTCATTGAGGCGCCACTGGAGAGTGTGAAAGTGATAGATTCAGTTCCATGTATGCGTCTGCCTATAAAGGCATGGCTCCTCCCCGACCTGGAGGGTGCACTCCACCTTTTCCGGCTGAGAATCATGGCCTCGGATTTAGAGGTGCTGATTCTCACCCCGGCCGCTTCACATGGGGCTGCGAACCGATCCAGTGAGAGCTGGAGGGCACGGCCTGATGAAGCCAACAGGATCACGTCGTCTGCAAAAAGCAGCGATCCAATCCTGAGGTCACCAAACCGAACCCCCTCAACGCCCCGGCTGCACCTAGAAATTCTGTCCATAAAGGTTCTGAACAGAATCGGTGACAAAGGGCAGCCCTGGCGGAGTCCAACCCGCACTGGAAATAGGTCCGACTTACTGCCGGCAACGCGGACCAAGCTCTGGCACCGGTCTTATAGGGAGCGGACGCCCCGTATGAGGGGGTCCGACACCCCGTACTCCCGGAGCACCCCCCAGAGGACTCCCCAAGGGACACGGTCGAATGCCTTCTCCAAATCCACAAAACACATGTGGACTGGTTGGGCGAACTCCCATGCACCCTCCAAGGAGCTGGCATTTCAAGTTACATTATAACTTGAAATTTTACCCACAAACCTGTTTCCAATGAAGTTTGGATTCTGTGTAATGCGATGAGTTGCAAAACATTGAAAATCCTTATGCACAATGACAAAATGTAAAATTAGGAAAATTATTTTAATTATTATTGGCTTGTTTTGAATTTGATTTCATCTCCAAAAAGTTGAGACTGCAAAAGTCCCAGCAAGGCAGAAAGTTTCTGAATAGAACTGAGGACACCTGTTGGATGAGGCGAAATGTTTTTCCTACATAGAGATAGGAAATTTGGAGCGTAAAAAACAAAGAGAGGGAGAGAGAGTGATAGAGAGAGAGCAGGAGCAGACAAAAACAATGTATTTACACTACATCCTGCTGAGCAAACCACCGACCAAAGAGGTGCTATATATTTATAACGTGAATAACCAGATGGAGAGGGAGGAGCTGAGTGTGTCATAGGAAGGGACAATATACCCCCCCCCACAGGTCATAGATCTGTTGACTTTTCAAAGTATCCTCAAAAGATTTTATTGTGGGAGGTAGTAAAATAAATAAATAATCTCATGTCTTTAAAACTGTCCCTTTAGCCTAATAATAAAACGTGAATCAGATTACGTATGGAAAAACACACTCATATACCGCCATCTAGTGCTCATGCTGGTGCTAACGCAGTAGCCTCGGTTTTAACATTTTCCTTCTTTTCTCCTGTTATTCCTACCTGCCCGAAAGTGAAGAAAATATGTCTTATCCCAAAGTTAAGAATACATGTAAATGTGATTACCAACAATTCTTTAGTTTAATCTAATGTGTTGTTACAATAGTAAAGTATATTACGTATAATATAAACCACGGGATACAGTTATAGACGTTATTTTTATAATGGATTCAATGGCATGTCCTTCAACGTTATAACCGAGGTGGGTCGTCTCCATGTTGGATCCCGACTCCAAAGCGTAGCGGCGGACGGGAGCTACCTGAGTGGCCCTATCGGAGGCCCACCGCCTCCAACTTTCACACAAATCAGCACATTTCAACTCACGGAAAACCAAATACAATCCGCACGATGCCGGAAGCAACACCGAGAACCATGAACAGCAGCAGCCTCTAATGGAATGTTTGTGAACCTTAAGACGTGAAATATGCACACGTGTTTTTTGTTTATAGCAAATAAATATAGTATTTTGCTACCTACGTAAACCCTGGTTATGTTACTGTTAATGACAGTAAACAGTTCTATTTGACCACATTTGAATGTATTGTTTACATCTTTTAGCAGAGTGCAGCCACTTTGTTTAGTTTTGAAAAATACGTCAATTTTTGAAATGCCTTGAATTGAATAAATTTACTGAATTGCTTTATTCATTTCTATAAAATAACTACATTGTTTTCTTTTATTAATAAAGTCGAAAAGAAGGCGGGAATGAGTGTAGAGTACGTAAACCTAAAACACCGAAACCAACTGAATCACGATGCATCGTGGTAAGCGTTTAAAATCCAATCGTATTGGCGGCTTTAGCAGACGTATCTTGAATGAATCAGATCGTGACAAGTGTGTCAAGATACCATTCGAATCGGACAGAGACTAGAGATTCCCATCCCGAGACTGAAGACAAATTCACATTTAACGGAATGCTTTTATCATCATTTTCATCACAGTACAAGTACAGCTCAACAATTAACAAGATCAATGATCCTCCACAGAGGGGGGAACCCCATCGCTCCATCTTCACTTCGGGGACTCTTCCTCTCCGTAAGCCCTTTTTACACCCAATCCTGTTCATTTTGTTGTTCCAGTGCATCGTTTATAGTGGTCTCAACAAAGTAGTTCAAAGGAAATGATACAACAGAAACTTCCTTCCCGCCCATTTTTTCAAACAAGAGATGCTCTCCATATTTATCTATGTGCTTATAGCCCTTTGAGTGGCAGTGAACATCTGAGTATTTATACATTGATATGTATTGTTACAGCAGCGCGTGCATATATGACAAAACCTCTATTGTTTACTTTGAATTGAGTGTTGTGAATCTCAATATAGGACAGGAGTCACGACGTCACTAACCTGTTGCCACTAGAATGCCATTTTACAACAGGTGTTCTTTTAGCGTCGCTGCAATCAAATGCAAAATACCACATCATTTTCAACACTTTGGGTTGATGCGAGCATCAGAACTGGACCGAGGAGTAAAGGGACGTGGGCAATATGATCTGCAGAAAGTTGATTTGCAAATAGACGAAATTTTAATGGTAATCAGAAAATTAGCAGGCGAGTGGGAAAAAAAATGAAATAGAAAGTACAGACTGTCCACACTAAGGATGGCTGAATCAAAAAGAATTTCAGTCAAAATCAGATGCTCTGCTCATAATTCTCAAGGCCAGTAGGATGGCTTGGAAAGTCTTTTCAGTATGTTACATTCACATTTGTAATTTAAACCCAAAAGAAGATTCAATATTTCACATTTTCCAGTATCTCCGTGGTTCCATTTGTTTTTGAATATTTACCAAGTTAGGGAAGAAAAGAAGTTTTGCTCTATGATGAGTTGGGACTTTCCTTTGCCTACTCTCTCTTCTTCTTATTCTTGTGTTCTGGAGAACAATTCCAGTAGTAAAGAACCTGCAGCAAAAGGATGCCGTTAGAGGCAGAGGATATGACATAGGTGAGGGCCATCAGTGTGTCTCCAGTTTCCTGTAACAGAACAAGATACAGAGCGTCAAAACCTGTACCGATGAGAGTTGTGATATTTCCACAAACTAGTAGCTATAGCAAATAGTTCAGTCTCTATCAGTGTCTGTGCGTTGGGTCGAATGCTGGATTTCAGTGGTTGGACCAGAAAGGTGCTTTCTCGTACAAATCTAGTTCATTTAATCAACATGGCATAAATATATCAAACATGAAACATATCTTAAAAGTAGAAAACATCACGTTTTCACATCACTAATCTGTTTATTATAAATCATAACGAAGCTTATTTGGACGCTGCTCGATCCTAAAAATGTTGAGATAGCTGTTGCCGACGAATGAAGAGAGACTCGATACCAGATACGAGTTTAACCGCGAGTTAATCCAGAAAGTGGATGCTTTACTGCTGTAAGGAAGAAAAACGTTACCAGGTTTATTGACATTTGGGAGACCTGTATTTTCTTTTAACATTTCTTGTGAGTGTGTGTATACACTCAGAATAAATGTATATACATATATATATATATAAACTGTAAAATGTGCTTGTGGTTATGTCGTTCCATGCATGCCTTTCCTGCCAGCATCTCACTCCCTGCTGTGATGTGCTGCACTCTCCCAGGGGCTTCTTTGCACATCCTGCACCTGGGGGGGGGGGGGGGGGGTGTCATCCTGCCCGACGGGGTCAACCCCGGCCTTTATTGATCCTGTGTTTAGGGCCTGTTCTTGTGCTGCCATGATTAGCGCCTCCTTTCAATCCCGCCTTGTATGTTTTCCCCATGTCGGCTACCGCTTCAATTTGTGGGCGGTACACGTCATGCAGGGGCGTGTCCTTCCACGATAGCCCCTCTGGCTCCGGCTCAATCGCTGCCATACTGCAGCCGTTTCACGTCACACCCAGAATGCTTTGCGACTTAACATTAACGGATTTTATATCTTACAAGAAATAATGATATATTTTTGTCTATGTATTTACGTAGGAGAGGAAAATCCTTGTGTTTTTGCACCGATTTGTCAAAACAGCCAGGGGTCGCTTTAAATCTTAAACACACACTGACCTGAATGGAGGTGAAGATGCGAGCGAGGGACCCAGCAAACAGGAGGAACACAGAAATAGCAGACAGCTGGCCAGTGTGCCCATTTTGGTAGTTGGAGCGTGCTTGAATCAACTAAGACAGACAGACAGACGTTCAGCTTCTGTGTGAACGAGAAGCTCGTCTTGATTTACAAGCATTTTCCAAATGTAATCTTTGAATGTACAGTTGGAATCAGTATTTTCGCTTTGTCCATAACCGGACAGGAGCAACGGGCGAGAGGCGGGGTACACCCTGGACAAGTCACCAGCTTGTCGCAGACAATCATTCACACAAACACTCACACCTATGGACAATTTAGTGTCACCAATGGGCCTGATTTTGCATCTCAACGTCCCGACGCTCAATCCTAAACTCTCCCGTTCCTTCTCTCGCTTTCGATGCACCAGTCTTCCTCCTCTTCTTCGTCTATGTCGCTGTGAGGCAAGAGCAATTTTAAATAAACAAGAAAAACTTTAGTACGCGTCTGTGCATTTATTTCAATTCAATTCAAATGATTTTTATTTCTGCAGCGCCAGATCGTAACAGAAACGTTTCTCTCGGGGTGCACGGATTGCAATTTTCTGGTTGATCACCAATCTTTAAAAAGCCTGATCTGCCCAATAGAATATTTTTGGGCATTTTTTTTCTTTTTGCTCTACAAGAAATAAAACCTAAAACTCAACGGGTAATAACAAGAATTAAAGCTGCGAGCAGCCTTGAGAGGTTCCTCGAACCCGGCGTACGTTGGGGTACGCGCTTATTCGCAATCCACGAATGTCAGAAACACGCGTACGTCCTCTAGACGTGACCCTGATGAAGCGTGTCAAGTTTGGGACCGATCGGACAATGTATGCTCCTGTTCCTGTAGGTGGCGCTGAGACTATCACCGTCAATGGCATTTACTCGAGTTCAGGTCTGGACTCTCATCCAGCGTGTGAAATTTGGAGACGGTCGGACCGTGCAAAGTGAAGCTCCAACAGCCACGCACGTCACGGCACAACATCAAAGTTCGCAAGGCCGCCACGGCAACAGCGATTGGCGAAAACACAAAAGCTTCGCAATTTAGCGTCGTCAATGAGTCGAGAGGCCGTCGCCCGACTTTGAGATCGATATCTCGAAACCTCTGGGAGGAGTATCGCAAAGTTCGAGACCTATAAAATGGTAAAATGGCACATTCAAACGTGGCCTGTGACCTCATCGTTCGATCGATCAAAAATCCCTTCGCAATTTAACGTCGCGGGTACTTGGCGATCACGTCATCCGAATTCGACGCGAATCCGATAAAGCGTCTGGGAGGAGTTTGTCAAAGTATGCCAAAAAAACGTACATAATCCAATATGGCCGACATCCGGGTGGGCGGGGCTACAGAAAGCCAATTACAAATACGTCTGGAATGACGATTTGGATGTTACCACCAAATTTCGTGACTATCGGACAAACTACGTTCAAACTACGGCCGCCAGTGCGTTAGGGGGCGCTCTGGAGCCCCAGAAACACGCTGAGAGCAATCGCTTTACGAGCCGGTCGAGTTGGCCGATGTCCGTCTCCCGACCGATTTTCAAGAGTTTTCGCGTATGTTGAGGGGGTCAAAGCTACGCTACAAGGGAAAAAAATTCAAGGGGGCGCCAAAGAGCCAATATGCGACGTAACGTTAAAATTCCACAATCAAATCCTCGGAAGTACCGGTGCGAACCCGCGAGCAAAGTTTCGTGGGGTTTCGTCGATCCTAAAGTCCTCAAAAACGCGTTCGTACATTTCAAATTTTCGCACGCCATCCAAGATGGCTGACTTCGTGTTTGCGTATAAAATCACAAAAATATTTACTAGCCCCGGGACCCCCAGAGGTACGACGAACTCGGATTTCACGAAGATCCGAGTACCTTTTCGGAGAAAAGCCGACTTCAGGTGGCGCTATGGAGCCCCCAATCCATATACAATTCCAATCAAATTCCAGATTTAGAAACTAGACACCAGATGCGACACTCCTATATGGTTTCGACACCTCTAAGTGCCCGGGAAGTGCCTCAAAAAGCCATTTAAAAAGAATAATAAAAATAAAAATAATAATTTCTCAAAAAACAATAGGTTCCTTGAACCTTCGTTCTCGGAACCTAATTAACACGGCACAGGTAATTGTTCTCACAGACCCCGCCCTGTCCACGCCCCCATTTACATACGCAAATCATATGTAAATGACCCCCGCAGCTGAGATTCCCACGGCCGTGAGAATGTACGTGCGGCAGGTTTTTGTACGTACACACGGTTGGTACATGAGGCCCCCCGTAATGGAGCTTATCCCTGCTCGCTATGGGCCAGAGGGGGGGGTGCACACCGAACTGCCGGCGCATCGCGGGGTCACACAGGGACAGAAAACCATTCACGCACACACTCACACCTATGGACAATTTGGAGGAGCCAATTCACCGAACGCATGTTTTTGGAGGTAAGAGGAACCTAAAGAACCCAGAGAAAACCTAAGCGGACACGTGGAGAACATTAAAATTCCACATAGATAAGATTTGAAGCAAGACATTGTTGCTGTGAGGCGACAGCGCTAACCACTCCGCCACCGTGCCCAAGAACAGTTAAAAATGATTTTAAGAATCACCTGGCATACCGACACAATATGAATATGTATATATATATATATATATATACACACACATACATATATGTGTGTGTGTACCATGGGATAAATATTTATACGTATGAAAAAAACACAAAAAAAAACAATAGTTTACCACTTGTTTGTACCACCAAAGAGAAAAGTGTACAAAAGGCCAAGCATCATCCTAATCTCGTTGTGTATCCACTGCGCAGTGACAATAAAGGCTTTCTATCATGTTATTATTATATCTGAATTCAGTCTCTGCTTACCCTGCCAATAGTTACAGCCGGCATGATGAAGAGCTGCATGCAAGTAACAACTGACATGGGAGTGACCGGAGACAGCAGGAGGGCCAGCAGGCCGAAATGCACAACCAGGAACACGAGACCTGGGAGAAGAGGATCAAATAACGGTGCAGAGATCAGGGAAAATGGAGCTTAGTCTATCAATAACATCTATTTATAACAACAGCATATGCTATAGTTACAAGAAGCTGATGGAAAACTTACTTTATCAATCAGCAAATAGCGACTACATGTACATCCAGTAAGTACCGGTAAGTTACCCAAAGGATGGAACGCAAGTGTCGCACAGCTCGACCTCACAGGATCTAAACTATCACTCAATCATGAGTACCAAACTAAATACACGGTGTAAATATAAATTAATCCAGGGCTTTATGGGACAGATGAAAACTTCTGCAGGTTAATGAAATCTACTTAAAGCAGCGGAAGACTGTAATTCAGTTTACTATGAAACCTTTAGTCGCACCTCATTCTCCAGAGATGCTATTTTCAGAAACAAAATAAACACAAAGAGGATGCTGTGGCCCTGGCTGTGAGTACGGCTAACACAATCCCCCAAATGATTCAAGTACCACGATCACTAATACAAAAAAAAACGTGTTTAAATTGGGACAACTACACGGTGCAGCACGTTTTGCATGGGGGGGGGGCACAATGGTCATTAAACACACTGAATGAGTGGAACGACTCTTCAATCTTACCTGCGATGGATCTCCCTCTGTAATGTTGAACGAGGAATCCAATAACGACCGTCTGCAGCATGAGAAACAGAGTCTCGCCCCACGCGCTGAAGTCAGATTAAACAAACGAAATCATCAGACGGCGACGGAGAAAGGTGAACGACTCCAGAGCCGGTTTGAACGGAGGCCGACCTGAACGGGAACTCGTTGGCGATACTATAAGCCACCGTTCCCGTGATGGCGAACAGTTCCAGCAACACCGTGTTGAAGCTCAGCCCCTCAGCGCTCTGCGCTCCAACCAGCTTTAAGATCTGAGGCAGCTTTACTGAGGACAAGGACCGATAGTACACATAACTATACACAAATGCAAAGATTGTTTTAATAAAGAAGAAGAAGAAGAATGTCCACGAGTCCACTCTAAATAAAATCCTCTAAAATGTAGACGAGTACAGAAGCGTGTTCTACGGGTTGTATGAATTACAGGATTGCTAAATATATGCAGGTGCAATTTCTCCCCAAGACTATCGAGACAACATGTGTTTGGACATATTCACGAGAGACAGAAAATCGTCCCTCAGTCCCGACTATCTAAAACTCCAATAACTAATAAAGTTGATTGGAATTCATCTACAATTCAGTCTCCCAAAAATCAGACGATTGTGGTGAAATGCTTTACCCAGCACTGATCCCAGGATGATGAACATCCCTAAGACTTTGCTGAGAACAATCTTCAGACATGGCACTGGAAAAAATATATAGAAAAAAACATTTGATTAACTGTCACAGATAACGCCAAAGTATAGAAACACACACTAAATCATCAATCAGTAAAATCATTTCAATTCAGGGAGGATCCGAAAACACACGCGTGTAGAGGCAAGCGATCAATAAATGATTTGATACGTGGCATGAAAGTGAAAGAAAGTGATAATTATATTTCCCTTCTTTTTTGTTAAATTATATATATATACATAAATAAATATAAGACAATAATTCAAAAACCTTTATTGCTGCAGGTTTGACACTTAAATGTAAAGAGAAGCCCGCTAAACATCACAACAGCCCATCATGGTTAAAATACAGTGTGTACATTTACTACAATATACTGTATGTATTAAGTAGGGCAACAACAATGGATCACTGATCACAACCACGTAAATGTATTGATTCCTGTTCATTTCCTCCCCGCTGAAATTAATCAACCAAACTTTCAGGAAACTATTTTTATCGACCAGAGAACTCCATTCATAATGGAAACAAATAAAATAAATCTCCTTCCGCTTTCCTACAGAGAAACTTACGGTGCAGGAAGTTCAAAGCAAGGAAGAACTCATCGTAGCACGACTCAGGCATGAAATACGTCAATAGAAACCCTCTGACAAGATCGGTCATCGTCCCTCGATCCGCCATTGCAGAATTGAGGTATGACGCTTCCGGTTAACGTGCAACAGATAAAACAGCCCGACTAGTTCGCATAGCAAGAGAAAGGTTCCGCTGGTTAAATGAACTGCACGGGACCTCGCGTGGAATGTGAAGGAGGTCCGCTTCCTTTCAGGCGGCGCGTTAAAAACGGCAGACAAACCGTAATACGGTGGCCGTGAAGTGCAAAAGACAATTAAAAATCCCGAAACTCTTTTACATTTCAGAAAACAACCGGAGATTTGGGGCGTTCCCTTTCCATTAGACAAATTGTTAATGTCGTTTGCACCCACCAATTGAATATTTTTTTTCCGGTTTTGTTAATTTGTTTCCTGAAATTTAAATTATTTTAGTGTTTTATTAATTTGTTTCCTGAAATGTAAAAGTGTTTCGGAATTTTTAAATTTGTTTCCTGAAAAATAAAAGTGTTTTGGGATTTGTAAATATGTTTTAAACCTCACGGCCACCGTAGTACGGGGAAAGACATTCGATTTTTAACCCCCCCCCCCCCCCCCCCGGCTCCGTGTGTACGTCAGGTGTACGTGGCCTGGGACGCGTGCCAAAGTACGCATTTACCACGGCGGAAGAAGAAGTAGTTCTCTCCACTCGCGTATCGATTGGACACGATCCCAATAGTTTAGCTTGTTTCCACCGTGTTGGTGGTATACACGGTCCCGTACATCACCTGCAATGATGGAAGTATCTTTATGATTGATCTTTGAATCGATTTAGAGTGTAAAATCTGGTATCGGAGATATTGATTTCAGTATCAATCCGCACATGACTCTTGGACTTGGACACATATTTACGTAAATCATTCATGCACCGGACGTTATCCGAGGACATCCGCTGAAGAGGGGACACCGCGGAGCGAGGAAGGACACTTTATTTCCGGGGTAAGACACGACGCATCGATAGAAAGTCTTTAAAGACGTCAGCGCGTCTCAGGTCCGTCTTTGATCTAACTTCACACTCAACTACAAGCGCTTCCGCCGTACTTCCGCCGAGAAAAGAATGTGGCTTCTGACGGAATCGCTGTGACGTCATCGTTACGCTGCTTAGGTGAACCTCTGGACTCTGCTCCAGACTACAAAGGTTCACTTCGCTTTGAATGAAACAGGTGTTTATTTCAACTGGAGTTAGTTCTTATGGGGGAATAGGATAGTGGAATAAAAATAGAGCATATATTCTGAAACAGGTAACATGAAAATAACTGGATATAGTGTAAAGGGTGGTGGTCGACGTACTTAACTTAATTACTTGAGTAAACGTAATGGTACTACTTGTCAAATACTACTCAAATAAAAGTAAAAGTTGCTAAAAATTTACTTCAGTAAAAGTAAAGAAGTATTTGCTGTCGAAAATACTTAAGTACTGGAAGTAAATCGTTTTATTACCAACAGGTGTAATACAATCAGACTTGGCCCAACTCGAACCTTGTTTCCATCTTAAATGAACGCCTTAGTAACTCGTAAACTCGCTGGGGTCGTAACCTTTTTCCGCTCTCTCCATGTTCTCTCTTAACACACAAACTCGCGTGCGCACGCGCGGGACAGATTTCTTGATGGGCAGGGGAGTGTGCTGATTGGTTGCCATGAGAGGTGCACCGGGAGAGAATGGGGGGGGGTAACACTCCAAAGGGAAATACCTAGCAATGCGTTAAAACATTTACATTAACGAATGTAATAACGAACTAAACATAGCAATATGATCATTTCACACATTTCGGAACAACCTCTATATATCGAGCGTGTTCGATTTATCGCCCGGCTCTAGCTCCACACATAAAATCTGTTCTGCGAGCGCACACTAAGCCTCGTCCTTATCGGCCGCCTGGCTCGGTGCCTGTAGGAGTTTACAACGAGAGGGTAGCCGCCCTCCGCCTTCGGGTGGGGGGGGGGGGGGGGGGGTCCTGACTGTTGTTTGTGCCCACGGTCCAAACAGCATCTCAGAGTATCCACCCTTTTGGGAATCCTTGGAGGGGGTACTGGAGAGTGCTCCTTCTGGGTATTTTCTCCTTCCATTGGGGGACTTCATTGCTCACGTTGGGAGTGGCAGTGAGGCCTGGAGGGGCATCATTGGGAGGAATGCCCAGTATTTTTCTTTTGTATGTACAAATACTTACATATTTTTATACATGTTTGAAAATAAAATTCATTCATTCATTCATGTGGAACTCCTCGTCTCCAAAATACAGCATATAACCCAGTGGTTCTCAAATGGTGGGGCGCGGTGCGATGTCAGGGGGGGCGCCTGTGACCGCGGAGAAAATGTTTTTTTTGCCTTACGAGAGTAAAGTGTAATTGCACATCCACTCCAGTAGTTGGCAGTGGCGCCCTGATTGTCAGAGTGCACGTAGGGAGTATTAGCAGAAGAAGAGCGGTTGTAAACAATCCGGTGGGAGAAGAAGAAAGACCAGACTTCCTTATTTTCGGTTGCAGACTTAAAAAAATGGTAATAAAGTTATTATTTGTTGTAAGTTAATCTATATTTCTTTCTTTTTCATATTTCTTTGTATGTTAATAAGGATACAAGAGTTGTTGTTTTTTCGGGGGGGGGGGGCGCGAAATGTTTTTTTCTTCCTAGGGGGGGCGCGACAGAAAATAATTGAGAAGCACTGATATAACCTCATTTGTCCTGTGTCCTTCTCACGTCTCCAACGGTTGGACACGTTGTCCAGGTTGATGTCCTCGTCTCCTGCAGCTTTGACTTTATGCATCGGCTGCTCCAAACACTTCAGGACCATTTCTGGATGCTATTTTAATACGCTTCATTAAACTAAGTTCTCTTTCTCATTCTGCTCTGGATGCTTGAGATGCAGCACAAACAGCTGAGATGTTTCAGCTCCTAGATTTTAGTGCTGCAGAACCACGTCTGAGAAGGTGCTGGTTGACCCACGTTTAAGTTCTAGCCTCATTATGGACTTGAATTCAACACATTCGCGAGTAATGACCTCCAGAATGTGGGTTCTGAAGAACAGCCTCACGCTTTAATGACCTCCAGAATGTGGGTTCTGCAGAACAGCCTCACAGTAATGACCTCCAGAATGTGGGTTCTGCAGAACAGCCCCACACTTTAATGACCTCCAGAATGTGGGTTCTGCAGAACAGCCTCACACTTCTCTGCCAGTGCAGCAATGTCTGTTGCTCCATACTCAGAAGTGACGTCAGAGCTCAGTGCCTGGACGTCAAAAACAGACGACGACTCCTTCATCCTCTGGAAAACGTGCGTCGCTCGAAAAAGATAATTATGATGTTCTTTTTCTCAAGGAACCCTCAGTCTGAATGCAAGAAGATGGACCATAAGATGGCTGACCTTCCCACTGGTCCTCTGGATTTGTACAGAAAAAAGGCCTCTTTCAATTGGAAGGATATGCTGGTTTTCATAGAGGGAGAGGAATTGCATTCATTCAAGGTATTAAATATTCCTTTTTAAATATGAATAAATCTGTATCCTGGTTACTTATTTGTAGACAACTGCATGCCGCTTGTACCCGCAACCTTGTGTACACGGGTTGATTTGTTGTCTGAGAGAAGTGCAAGGATGGCTGCATCGCCTGAGTATTTGAGATATGATGTGGTGGATGAGATGCTGAGGCAGTCATTGAGGATGTACAGGAAGGGGCTCAGTACACATCCCTGTGGCACCCCAGTATTAATGGTACAGATGTGGTTGTACCCACCCTTACTGCTTGCAGTCTGTCGGTGAGGAAGTTGTGGATCAGGTGGATCAGATGGGGAGGCGTGTTGAGTTGGTGTAGTTTCCGGATTAGCAGGTGTTTCTGTCGGGTGTTGAAGGCGGAACTAAAGTCCACAAAGAGTATCCTGGCAAAGTTACCTGGGGAGTCCAGGTGCTGTAGGAGAAGGTGTAGCAGGCAATTGGGGGGGGGGGGGGGGGGGGGGGGTCCGGGTGTGGGGTGACAAATGGAAGGATGGTATTCACCAGCAATAAAGGAACCTCTTTGAATCCCTCTAGTTTTTCCCTCTACATATCCAGTGTATTGTTTCTTTCATCCTACAGCAACATGTGTTCAAGACACTCGAAAATGATGCACTGTTTGCACGTCATCCTGGTGAAGACATCCCTCTTGAGAAGATGAGAGAACTAACCTTCCTCAGGTACCGTTTTATCAACATAGAAGAAAGTTTCATTCATTGTTAATTCATCCTCACAGCAATTAATTTACCTTCTTATGAAAATCCACAGGGTGAAACAACTCCTCCGCTATTGCTTCTTGACAAATGAAGAGTCGATTTCCAACCCCTGGAAATCTGTGGTGCTCAATGATTGTCTGGGCATGTATGACTGGAGCGTTTCCGCAAAGTACTTTCTCAACAAAGGGGTGAGTGGTTGAAAGTACGAGATCCCCACCTGTTTGTGTGTGTGTGTGTGTTTCTGTCATACTAAACTGTGTCAGATCTTAAATCTAAATTCAACGCGGACAAAACACAACTTGGGTTGACACAAAATATAAGTTTTAAACAATAATTTTAGTTAATGAGATAGAAGGTTTTACAGTACAATAATCCCCCCATATGAAAAGGGATGATCTGTCCATCACTATGACAAACAAAAATGTGCTCAGAGATAATCCCTGGTGCAATCCCTCCTCTAAAGTAACACAAACAAAATCAAAATGTCGTATTTTGTGTTTACTCAAGTTTTTCTAATAAACTTTAAAAGATTCCGCACAGTTTAGGTTGAAATACTCACAAAAGAAGAGGCAATACATTTTGAGACCACTGTTTGATATGAATCTGCTTTCCTTTCTAATTGAACTGAGGCGGATTTTTCAGACATTATTCACTATTAGCGTGTTAGCATTGCTGTAGCCATCTTTACATTCACTGGTGCGTTCCTGTAAAAGATGCTGACATCATCTTCCCTTTCAGATGTTTGGTGCGACTGTGGCAAACACAGGATCAGAGAGACACAGAAAACATGTTTTGAACTGTGAAGACATGACGGTAAATCATCATAGCTCTATCCTGACTGTAACTTTACAGTGTATCAGTGGTTTTATTTGTGTCCGAGACATTTGATTTTGAACCGATACCGAGTACCGATCCGATACTTCTATCGTACATAAAAAAAATGTTTAAAGAGGAGTGAAGAAACGGATCCAGGATGTCCCTTATTTTTTACTCTATTCGTCTTATTTCAACATTTAACTCTTAAACAGAGCACTTCTGTGGCGTAGCTCGAACATTCAAGTAATAAATAAAATATTTTTTTTCACTTTGGACTTGGACTAGTTACAACAGGAAATGTCAAATACTGTGACTTTTCCTGTTTTGTTGGAAAGACATCTTCCAGCCTTTCTGCCTCGCTCAGGGTTTATTCCGATGAGGCACCTGAGAAACGCGTGTTTTTCCAGATATTGTGATATCGATTCCACGAGCATGTCATTGAAAACAAAACAGGTTTAGAACGCTAGCACTGACTGACGTTATGTATGTTGTCACAGTCGAGCACAAATGCAGACAAGTTCGGAAAAAATAAAATAAAATGAACGGCACTTCAATCGCAAAGGTTTTTGTCATCGACTTCAAATACTTCCACACCGCAGACATATTCGCGTGACTAGCTTCAAGCTGCTTCTGCGTTTTTCCCCGGTTGACAGCATTCAACCAATAGTGTCACAGGAAGTGATGTCATGCCGAGAGGGCTCACTCTGTTCCAACGCGTAACTTCAGATCTGAAATAACTATCCATATATATCCGAGTCCCGATCCGGAGGTAACGCCTGATTCCGATCGACTCTGCAAGCACGCGATTGGGCCCAATCGTGGGAGGAAGTGAGGGGGCGCACATAGAGATCAATTACAGACATTTGCAATCGACATATTTGCAGTCATCTGCACAGGACTACATTTAGGGGCAGTACAGTCATCTCCATGAACTCACAATGTCAAACTGTTTATCTGTTTATAGACCTTTGGTTGCTTTGCATTGACTGAGCTGAGCCACGGCAGCAACACTAGAGCCATGAGGACCACAGCAACGTATGACCCCACCACCCAGGTCAGCGCACAAAAATGAGTTTGTATGAAATGCACAATGACAATGAGTCTTGGGTTCTGTTCAAAGTTTCTGCCTGTTAATGGAAAGTTTTTCCTTCCATCAGTCGCCAAAGTGCTTGTTCTTGTGGAGGCGTTCTGTCTTTCCCTGCTACACCTGTGTTAGATAACGTTCTGTTATGACCTGATTCTATATAAATAAACATGAATTTAGTTAAAGGTTGTGTCTTTTTTCCTCTCCAAGTTTTATTTTTAATTTTATATATTTGTATTATTATTCCTGCTCATAAAATGCACCTAATTTAAATGACTATGCAAATATTTCTCAATCATTCGAGCTCACTTTGCTAGCAGTGTTTTGGTTTTCAAACTTTCATTTGATCAATCAAAAAACTGAGCGAATCACCAACTTCTCCTTCCTAGGAGTTTGTGATCGACTCCCCGGACTTTGAGGCTGCTAAGTTCTGGGTGGGGAACCTGGGTAAGACTGCAACACATGCTGTGGTGTTCGCTCAGCTCTACACACCGGACCAGGTGTGTCATGGCCTGCACTCCTTCATCGTCCCGGTAAGTCTCCTCACCGAAGTTAAACTGTCCGTGAAAGAAATGAGTTCATTTCTTACGTCAAATTTAATGATTCAAAAGTTAAATGGAAAATGACGTCTATGAATGATACATTTCTTTTCCTTTAACTTTAAGACAAAGTTAATGCTCTATCTTTAAATATTAAATCACTACTTTGAAGGATACATTATGCATGAGGTAAGAGCAGGGTTATTATAGTTAACGAAAACTAACGAAAAAACGAAAACTAGAATTGAAAAAACATTTTCGTTAACTGAACTAAATAAAAACTAAAATTAAAAGAGAAAACTAAAACTAACTAAAACGGTATTGTCCGTTCACAAAACTAACTAAAACTAATAAAAATTAAAGACACTAATCCCTTCGTTTTCGTCTTTATCGATTTTGAAATTGATTTATTTTGCTCGAGGAGTTTTACGTGAGCCAGCGGCTCCATCCGGCTGTTCCCGTCACTGCTCGTTGAGACTCGGGTTGGTGACGTCACTAGCGATGGAAGCCGGCAGGAAACGCCGAGCGCTCCAGCCCCATGTGGGATGTGTTTATTACGACGGAGAGAAACAAGAAAGCTAACTGCGAGATTGTAGCACGTTAGCAGCTATGCTGCGGACTGTTACGGTTGGTTGTTTAAAATAACTGAATAAATTATTTTATGTTATCTTTTGTTGAGTTGTATTATTTTATTATTTTTTAATCCTGCGTCTGACAAATAACACAAAGTATGAAAAACTAAAACTAATAAAAACTAAATTAAACGAATAAAAACAAAACTAAAACTAATAAAAACTAACAAATCCACTCTAAAAACTAACTAAAACTAACTGAATTAGAGAAAACAAATTCAAAACTAACTAAAACTAAACTATAATTAAAAATCCAAAACTATTATAACCCTGGGTAAGAGTTAATATAATTATCCGTGAGTAAAATTGAAGGCCCCCCAAAACAAAAAACACTCTAAAACCGTTTCTTTTTCAATCATCTCCATTTCGCCTGAAACAGTCGAGAAGGAGGGGTTTAGTTTGCCATTGTCCCGCTGGACGTCGCTCATCGTTTGATAAGCGTTCTCCAAACTTGCCTTTTAAATCTCTAATCTCATCATGTAACACGCCGACCGGGTATTAAAGGCAAGCAACGAATGAAAAGATCAGAAGACAGTTTGCACATTGATTAAATGTTGCAACCATTACGTTGCAGGTGAGAGATCCCAAGAACTTACTGGCTCTACCTGGAGTGCTTGTTGGAGACATGGGCAAGAAGCTGGGCCAGAATGGACTGGATAATGGGTATTTTACATCAAAGGAACATTTTAACATTTTCTTTGCCCCTTTAAGTAATGTTAACTCACTCGGTACCAGCCGATGCCGTACCTTCAGTACCGGTGGTTTTCGCTCATTTTGCCGTAAATTTCAAGACGCACAGAATATTATATACTATAACTATGCAGAGACCGAATGAAAGATCAAAGTCTCATCTTTCATCAGGAAAAAAAGGCATGTTCCTGCTGTTTTACGTTCTAGAGTTAATGGAAGAGAGACAGATTTCAGCACAATCAGCAGTTTCCAACAGAAAACTAGCTTTTTGTTTAGAGAAACATTTCTAGCTGATCGATGACTTTATCTCTAATATTTATTGCTGTAGTGACAGTTGTTTACTTCTAGATAACAATAAAAACAACACTGAAAAAGAGCTTTTGATGCTGTGGTAACACATTTATTTAACAATAAATCAGCTGTGCAAGGGCTGCTCCTCGGTGATCCAGACGGGAACCGCTCGTCTGACAAATCCCAGTCAGGCTCACTATATCCGTCCAAACCCGAACCTGAATACGAACCCAAAACCATCAGATTTTGGTGACACACGCCGGGATTGACACCGACACCCGGGTTGAACGGCAGCTGTCGCTCTGCTTCGGTAGCACTAAACTCTTCAGCTCTGTGATTTTACATACCGGTAATCGTTTTGAATAACAGACACAGTTGCTTTCTTCTTCGTACCGTGACTCAAACTCTACCGTTTTAGCTGCTTATAGTTATCAGACCGCTCCTGCGCCGCCATTATCACTCCTGTGTGGAAATAAATCACTCAAACAAGGTACTGGACATCACTTTTATTGTTTACTGAGAACTCACACATCTCACATCGTTCAACATTTCTTTTTGGTCGATGAGGAGGTTCGTGATTATTTCGAAGTTGTATTTACTTCACTGACATTTTGTGAGTTGGTTCATACAGGGCCTTTCTGGACAGTTTTATTATATTTATACAAAAGAGACTTTAATAAACAACAACAACACTACTTCCTGTTCAGCAGTATTTACACCAGTGCCACATTTTAAATGTGCTCGCACTCCCTTCGGAGCCTCCCACTGTCACCCGATGGAGGAAGCTCATTTCAGCAGCTTGAACCTTGTTCTTTCGGTCACTACCCAAAGCCCGTGACCACAGGTGAGGGTCAGAAGGGGAGCGATTTCTTCCAGACGTGTTTCAGGAGGGGATTACAGACCGACCCAAACTACAAAGGATTGGCTGGATGGTTTATTTAGCTGTTTTGGGGTTGATAAAGACCCAAAATCACCAGAATAGTGTAGAAACATTGTAAAAGTGAGTTTTTCATAATGTCCCCTTTAAGAGTCAGTGGTGTGTCAGACTGACTTAGGAAAGCACATGGTCAAAAGGTAAAGCCTTTATCCCTATTTCCATTGCATAGTTCCAGCTCGTCTCTCGACTCTTTGCTTGTTTTGGGGAACTGCTCCATTGCTTTTCCAATAAACCGGGCAGGTAATGAAAGGTAACGTGAAACTTTACAGACTGCTGAGTGGACATTGCCCGGCATACACAGAACATCCGGCGCAGTAGAAATCCACAGCTGCTGCACTCAAACAGCAAAACAACCACAACTTTTCTTTATTGAAACTTCTATATTGACGAGGCGTTGACGTCCTGTCTTCTTAAACAGCTGATGGATCACAAGAGATAGAGTCATGTTAAAGACTAGGCCACACTGCTTTATAGGAAAAGTCATATCGGGAACATATTCAACGATCACTTGAAGTGGGCATGCTCCTTTATTATAACGTGCACAAAACTGGGCACGCATGATTTTAGCTATTTAAAAAAATAAAATATCACACTTTGTGTTGTAACAAACTCCTTCCATGGGTGTTACTAGATTGACTTCATTTTTGGTGAGCCCATTCCCGATAAACTATAAAGATGAAAAGGAAATTCACATTCGGTCAGTTTATATTCGCCAACAAAACAACTGAATGTTTTTACGAGCAGTAAAATATAAAGTAATGAAGGTCACTTTTCTGACCTGGCTCTCATGATTGTTTTTTTTTCAGGTTTGCTTTGTTTCATAATGTGAGAATTCCTCTGGAAAATCTGCTGAACAGGACTGGAGATGTTACTCCTGATGGCTGCTATGTTACCCCATTCAAGGTTAGTGGTAACTGCTCAATTCTCTTTTGTGTACTGATCTATGTACCAGAGAGCACACGCTTTCTCTCCTGTGTGCTCTAGGATCCCAACAAGCGTTTCGGGGTTTCTCTAGGAGCCCTGTCGGGCGGCAGGCTGTCAATCACCAGGATGGCTGTGGTCAACCTGAGCCTGGCCCTGACTATTGCCATCCGCTTCTCGGCCACAAGAAGACAGTTTGGACCTAAATACATGGAAGAGATTCCTGTTTTGGAGTACCAGTTACAGGTACAGCTCGTGCACCTTATCAAATCTGCGCATGTCTAAAGCATAGCTCTTAATTTTCAGTCTGGCTAATGAATGTTTACACAAATTTATCAAGTGTTTTATATGTTGTTTCAAGCAATGGCGTCTGATCCCGTACCTGGCAGCAGCATATGCCCTGGGAAACTTCTCCAAATCCATCTTCTTCAACTTTGTCGAATTCCAGATGGGACTTCTGATGAAGGACAAGAGTGACAGACAAGTCTGTAAAATATGAGGTGCACGTGTGTCTGTATCGAGCATGAATCATAACTGTTGTATATCTGTTTTGTGTTTCCTAGGCTGAGTTGGGCAGAGAGATCCATGCCATTAGCTGCTCCAGTAAAGCACTGGGCTCCTGGACCGCACAGAGGGGGATTCAGGAGTGTAGGGAGGCCTGTGGCGGACATGGATATTTGGCTAGTCAGTCACAAACATATGAATAAACACCACACACACACACACACACAGATTCCTGACTGTAAACTAACTAGCCTAAATTGTTGTATTTTCTAGCATGCTTGTCATGAGACTTATAATGCAGGGTTGGTCTCACATTAATCCTCTTATTACACGACATTTCTCTCAAGTGTAGCTTCTCATCTTATCATGTGCTGTAGTCACAGATAGGCCTTTGTGGCTGTTACTCAGACACAGATCCAGAAGACATTTCATGATTTTTGGTGAGTGAAATGAATGCATAAAGCCTCCAATGGGAAAATCCAATCCGGATGAAGTTCGGTGGAAAGATAGACGCCCCCACCCTACATAACTCCATAAACATTCGTCAATAATTAGCCAAGATATTAAGGAACAGATTTTTAACCTCCATTGACTGCAATGTTAACTATAATTTCAGAGTGATCAAGAATCCAGGATCTCTTCTGGATCATCACCAAAATAAACATTTCCTGAAAATTTCATCAAGATCCGTCAATGGCCTTTTGCGTTATCTTGCTAACAAACAATGTGATTACATAACCGTTGCCTCAGCGGAGGTAATTGTACAGCGCATTAACAATGGGCATATGCCGCATACATGTATGTATACTGTACATGTGATACGTAATAGTGGTATTATTGTACATAATGTGCACACATAAAACACGGTACCAACATGTTTTCTCTCCAGTGAACCGACTCGGTGAGCTGCGGAACAACAACGATCCAAACTGCACTTATGAGGGAGACAACAATGTCCTGCTGCAGCAGACCAGCAACTATCTGGTCAGCTGGCTCCATGCTAAGCAGCAAGGTCAGCTCTCCATGCACAAAGACAATTTAATGTCCTAACTGCTGAGGGGAACATCATCTTGTTCTATGAGAAGGGATGTTTTCATCGCTATGTGCTTTTTAGGTGCCATTCGGATTCAGTCTCCTCTTCACACCGTAGACTTCCTAAATGATTTCCAGAACATCTTGGAAAGCAGGTTTCGAGCAACAACAACGGACGAGTGTATGGACCCAGCAGGTATTCTAGAATTTTGGCTTGATACGATAGGGATATCTGAAAAATCCAACATTGGTCCTGCTTTCATCTCCATTCAGTTTATTGAATATTCTTGTGTGTGAAGCGGTCGTGTTTAGAATTTGTGGTTCGTTTGGAGCAACGTCCGTATATGAAGCATTGCAGTGGCAGACTGCGTTGGCTGTGCTGATGCTGAGCTTCAGGTGTTCATTTGACACCGTGTGTAGCACAACAGTGTACTGTTTAGTGACACAAATGTGGTGCAGTAAATGTACACTTTGGGTTACACTGTGACACAAAGGAGAACTAGAAAACGACAATCAGAGATTGCAGACCCCGCCTCCAATAGACTATTGGATCTTGTGAGACAGTAAACAGGGCTTCTTGATCAGAGGGGCCAAACCTGCTCTAGCTTGCTGCTCCGGAACGTACTACAAGACTCCTTCTGGACTCTTTTTCCCATCATGCCATTTGTTTCCCTCCCTCTTAAAGTGACAGTTTACAGCACAGGCACAATTCCAGATGTAAAAATAATTCTAGAATCTGGATCCAGATCCGGATCAACGCCATTCTCAGAGAGGACCGAGCCACGGACAGAACCTTGCTTGTGTAAAAATCTTGAGTCGATTGGGTTACTAGTTTTTGAGTTATGCGCTCGGACAGACAGACAAACAGACAGACAGACAAACAGACAAACGCACCCAATTGCAATACCCTCGCCTCCCCCTCGGCGAGGGTAATAAGGTCTGGAAGCTCAGCGACAGTGACCCATGACGACTGATTACATTCCTGTCAGACACTTTGTGGTCCAACCTTGCGTTACAGTGCGTTTGTAGAAGTCATTATTTAAATGTCATCCTAAATCAGTGCCAGTGGCGGCCTACAAGTGGCTGGTATGTTTCCTGCTGGTGGAGTGCCAGAAGAGGCTGGAACAGCGGAAGGCCTCTGGGGAGGATGAGTTTGAGGCTCGTAACAACAGCCAGGTAAGAAGAAGAAGAAGAAGAAGAAGTGACAATAAGACACTGCTCTGTGCTTTACCTTTACGGAGGCTTATTGCATTCACTGAATCTTTTCCTGAAATAATGAGATAAATGTATGAGAAATATATATTTTTAATGTTATTAGAGGTATTTTTCCTGTTTTTAGAGGTCATGTTTTTCCATGGTTTTTAGATGTAAAAGTGGGGACATATCACCAGTGTTTACATAAAGAATACAAGTCTATGAAGCAACACGTCCCCTGTGAAATAGTCATTGAGCATCACCAGTTTCTTTTTAACTTCACCTTTCTCTAAGGCTTTGTTCCTATTCTAAGGAGGGTTATTAAAACACTTTGTTTCTGAAGCTCATGGGAATCTCATTACTATAATCTACTGGCATCTTTTAGGTTTATACAATCTCTTCACATCAGGTGTAAGACCTTTTCAAATACCACAAAACATTTAGTTTAAGGGAAGAAGACCGTTCGGCCGGGTAACCAGCAAGTTGGTCCGCAAGTCCATCCCACTGTGAGATAACTTCGCCGACATAATGGCATTTAAAAATCTAAGACCAACTGTCCCAAATCATTCTTTGTTTTTTTCTGAATTAATGTAGACATTGTTTTATTAAACATTACTTGTCACCCATGATCTGCTCTAATCGGATCTGAACAGTGGTAGTGTTGTCTCACTGCTCTTGTGTGTGTCGTATATGTGTGCTTGTTCAGGTATATTTCTGCCGTTCCCTGGCCATGGCCTACATTGAATCCAACTGCCTCCAGAGGTTTCAAGAGCTAGTTTGTGATCAGGACACGCCAGCTGGTCTCAGACCTGTACTCAGCAAGCTGTGTACTTTGTATGGAATGTGGAGCCTCAGCAGCCACATGGCCAACCTGTACCAGGGTATGTACAACAATATATACGATACCCCGACCTGCATGACTGCGTCACATTCCATAAACATCAGCCAATAATAAACCGAACTATCGAGGAGCAAATTTTGAAGCTCCATTTACTGCAATAGTTTAAAGTGATCCATAATCAACTAGAAAACGACAATCAGAGACTGCAGACCCCGCCTCCAATAGACTATTGGATCTTGTGAGACAGTAAACAGGGCTTCCGGATCAGAGGGGCCAAACCTGCTCTAGCTTGCTGCTCCGGAACGTACTACAAGACTCCTTCTGGACTCTTTTTCCCATCATGCCATTCGTGTCCCTCCCTCTTAAAGTGGCAGTTTACAGCACAGGCACAATTCCAGATGTAAAAATCATTCTAGAATCTGGATCCAGATCCGGATCAACGCCATTCTCGTGGAGGACCGAGCCATGGACAGAACCTTGCTTGTGTAAATATTTCAAGTCGATTGGGTTACTAGTTTTTGAGTTATGCGCTCGGACAGACAAACAGACAGACAAACAAACAAACGGACACAATTGCAATACCCTCGCCTCCTCTTCGGCGAAGGTAAAGATCACTTTTGGATCAGCAACAAAATTTGGTAAAATTTCAAACATTTCCTGAAAATGTCATCAAGATCTCTCCGTGACTGTTTGAGCTATCTTCCTAACAGAAGGACAAACAAACCAACACTGGTGATTACATAACCCCGGTCTCGGGAGGGGTATTAAATGAATAAATGAATTGAGCTGCGGCGGCGTTTCTGATCAGAACCTCTATCCTGGATGACAAGGAGCAGCTCTGAGGCTGGAGAGTGCATTTATAGAACGGTGACGGCTTGAGAGGAAATGCAAGATGTGATGTAATATTATTTAACACGCTTTGTTACTGTTCAGGTAATTACTTCAGCGGTGCAAAGCCTGCCGAGTTGATCCAGACGACCATCCTCACACTCTGCTCCCAGGTAGGGACAATGTCCATGTCCCTCTGCGTGCCCCTGTTCATACTATTGTGGAATAGAAGGCCTTGGAAACATTGGATTAAGATTCAGTACTCTTCATATAGAAAAGAGAGGAATGAAGGTGAGCAGGAGTAAGACAGAGTACATGTGTGTACATGAGAAGGTCCCAGGGGGGACAGTGAAGCTACAAGGAATAGACGTAAAGAAGGGAGAGGACTTCAGGTACCTCGGGTCAACAGAGCAGAGTGATGGAGAGAATGTGGAAAGGAGGTGAAGAATGGTGTGCAGGCAGGCTGGAACGGGGGGAGGAAAGTATCAGGTGTGCTCTGTGATAGGACGAAGGGACAGGTCTACAAGACAGTGGCGTGGACAGCCATGATGGACGGCTTAGAGACGGTGGTGAGGACAGCCTGATGGACGGCTTAGAGACAGTGGCTCTGAGGAAAAGACAGGAGGCGGAGCTAGAAGAGGAGGAGATAAAGATGCTGAGGTTCTCCTTGGGAGTGACCAGGTTGGACAGGATTAGAAATTAGACAATATGAGGGACAGTGAAGGTTAGACGTTTTGGAGACAAGGTCAGAGAAACCAGACTTTGATGGTTTGGACATGTCCAGAGGAGAGACAGGGACTATATCGGTAGAAGGATACTGAGGATGGAGCTGCCAGGGAACCGGACTAGAGGACGACCCAGGAGAAGAGACATGGACGTAGTGAGGGAGGACATGAGAGTGGCTGGTGTTGGGGAGGACGATGCAAAGGACAGGGTGAGGTGGAGGACGTTTATTTGCTCTGGAGACCCCTGACAGGAAAAGTTTAACATTCAGAAGTCGACCCTTCATATATTAGAGCCAGACTTTCCTGGTCATGCTGCTGTGTGACTAACAGTAGGCCGATCCATTTCTCCAAAACTGTGGCCAGATTCTCAGGACTTTGATCCGAGCCAGAGTCCAGCCACACTTATGTCTCAACACTGAAGGCATAAAGACGTCCAAAAGTGGTCCACATGTCCTTCAAACTGAAAATGTAGTCGGCTGCTCAGACGCTGTATTCTTGAGGCGTCTTCTCTCTCTTAAGATGGGTGATGAGTTTGTGTCTCGTAGTTGCTGCTGCCTCAGAGCTTATTCTAATTCTAAATCTTCTTATTCCCTTTCTCTCTCTTGCAGTTGAAGGATGATGCAGTCGCCTTAGTGGATGTTCTCGCACCTCCCGATTTCATTCTCAATTCGCCGATTGGCAATGCTGATGGACAGGTAAAAAAAGAATATGAAGGCGTTGCGCCTGCTAACCGCAACTACGTTGTTTTAAGACGTTGAAACAGGATTGAGGAAACCTCTCGAAGTATTCTTTCCAGCGTCCGACAATATCCCGAGTCGAGGTCAGTTGCTCCGCTTTCCGCTTCCGAGGCAGCGGACAATTTGCCAGAATTTCTTCAAGGCCGACCAATAGTCTTCCTCCATGGCCTCATCATGGAGGAAGACTATTCTCTTCTTTAAATCTTTTTTGTTGGGTTTGAAGTACATATATATGTGCACATACAGTACATGTACAGCCTCTTTTTTCACATTTTCAGCTCCCCCTGCATCACTTTCAGCTCTTCCCTATTGCCATCCCTGAATGCCCTCTCCGTTGTTACCCAGGGTTTGTTGTTTGGGTGACACTTCACAGTCCTTGTTGGGACATTGGAGTCCACACAGACGTTGTTACACTCTGTGAGTCCGTCGATGTCGTCTCCATGTGACTCACTAGGTGCGTTTACACGGACAACATTTCTTTATTCCGATCAGAGTTCAGAGTAAAATTGTGATCCGATGCGCCGTGTTCATGGACCCTAAAAATCCGATCCGATTAGGATTTGCGTGTTCATGCATCACACTTTTGATCGGAACAGAATATTCTGACATGCGCAGTTTCACCAAAAGTACCGGAAATGGTAGAAGAAGAAGCGTAGCGTAGCAACTTCCGCTGTGAACAAATCATCGCTCCGCGCTTTCCTGCCTGAAACGTCAGCGTTATTTCGCTCGTTTTCCCCGTTTTGCGCTTTTAGTTTCCTCCTTTAATGTCTCCGGCAACATGTTTGTCTCAGATATTGACCAGTTCTGTCTTCCGCCCGCCGTGCTTTTCGCTCGCTCTGCTTCAACTAGCTTCCGGCAATAGCAGCAGCGCGTGTAGCTGACGTCACAGACATGCGCAGTAAGGACGACTTGTACCGATACATCGGAATAAGTGTTTTCATGCGCCCTGACCGGGTCACAAATCGGTATCAACCACCCCTCTCGATCGGGATAGAATTGTGACCGGATCAGGCTGGATTGGGTTAGACTATTCCGGTTAAGGTGTGTCCATGAAGCATTTTTATTCCGATCAGGATTTTAACCGGGTTAAATGTGTCCATGTAAACGCCCCTACAGAGTACATCCCATTCCATGGACTCAAAACAGGGTTCCAGGTGGACCAGGCTGTGGTCAGAACTTCCCAGGGGGGGGGGGGGGGGGTGAAGAGCTGTATGCATCCTTAATGTCAGCATACAGCTTGTCTAAAGTCTTCCCCTCCCAGGTTGGACGGTCCACATACTGGGTGAAGGCTGTCGGGGTTTTGTCCATGTTGACATGTTTGACATCCCCAGAGATGGTGATGAGGGTGTTGGGTTGAGACGCCTGGAGCTCTGCCACTGCTCCGTGGGTGACAGTGTGGGTTGGCCATCAGGTGTAATGGTTTGTTTGATATATGAGCTTATTGTCAATGTTCTTTGACTAATCCTGGTTTTGTTCTTCCTCTTCTGCAGCTTTACAGGAATCTGTGGTCTGTGATTATGCAGGGCAGCCAGGTGCTTGAGCGGCCATCCTGGTGGAAGGAGTTCTGCTCAGACAAGCCCGTGGTTGGATCCCTACGTCCAAAACTCTAGGACCGTGACACAAGCTGGACATGTGCCTGTCGTATCCAGAATACCGATGTAAACTGTGTGTTTTCCGACTCACAAACTGTATAACTTCAAATGGAATATCCATATGTACAATGGCTTCGCAAAAGTATTCAGAACTTTTCCACATTTTGTCACAACCACAAACATAACTATATTTTATTAGACTGTTATGTAAATGAGCAACACAAAGTGACGAACAATTCTGAACTAGAAAGAAGACTGTCCTATATTTGGCTCAGTCCCTCTTCCCTTCAACCTGGACCTGATCTGTCCTGTCCCTGCTGAAGTGAAAGACTCCGAGAGCATGACGCTGCCACCTTGATGTTTGACAGTAGGCGAGGTGTGTTCAGAATGTTGGCGTTCATCCACACATATTGTTTTGCATTTAGGCCAAGAAGTTATAACTTCACCTCCTTGACACACCCCTAAAACTTTATTCTTGAATGGTCAGGTGTGTTCCTTGGCCGAAAGTACAGTGGTAATCCAGCCTGGAAGTTACGAAAGCATGGACTACCTTTTCTGCATCTTTTTGGGTGCAATTGTTTGCATGGAGAGAAAGGGGGACTGAATACTTTTGCCCACTACACTTTTCAGTTTTTATTTGTAAAAATAAATGTGTTTCAATTTAAAATCATGCACACTTTTCTTTATACTTCACAATTGTGCGTGGCTTTGTGTTGGTCTTTCACAGAAAATTCCAATAACATATATATATATTTGGTTGTGGTTGTAACGTGACAAAATGTGAAAAGGTTCAGAGGGTATAAATACTTCTGCAAGCCACTGCACATGTTGTTCTTGCTGTATCTCTGCATTTCAGCACAAGATGTTGAGAAGTGTCCAAAATGGTATCAAGTCCTGTCTACATCCTCGCTGTAGTTTTATACGGTTTGAGAGACAGCCATTGATCTTTATCCTTGCTGTTGGTGAGGAGTAGAGTGTTCCTATAAACAAATCACAAAATAAAAATCTTTTCATAACTTGAAATAAGAAGTCCCATCCCATTGAATCGAAAGCCTTCTCCGCATCAAGGCTGAGAAGGACTGCGCTTGACCTTCGCCGTATATTGTCGTGTTTGCCTGTTACTCATGAAGCCTGTCTGGTCCTCATCGATTAACGACCATTATTGTGTTCAGTCTGTTGGCTAAAATAGCTGCGTATAATTTATAGTCTACATTCAGCACACTAATTGGTCTATATGCTTTACAGTCCATTTTATCCTTCCCCTCCTTTGGTATTACTGATATAAATGCTTCACTCCATGATGGTGGGCGGAGTCAACAGTTCAGGGTGTGGTTGAAGGAGGCTTTCAGCAGAGGAAGTAACATTTCTCTCATGCCTTTGTACCATTCTGGAGGGAACCCATCACAGCCTGGTGATTTATTGGCACTGAGACCCAAAATTCCACCATCAATCTCCTCTATTGTTATTTCACGAACCAATGTATTGTTTTGATCATTTCCTATCATTTCAGAGGGTATAAATACTTCTACAAGCCACTGCACATGTTGTTCTTGCTGTATCTCTGCATTTCAGCACAAGATGTTGAGAAGTGTCCAAAATGGTATCAAGTCAGGTTTTGTTTGTATCGCTGAAATTCACAAATGACAATGTGCCTCTGAGAGCTTTACAATCTGTACAAGGATTCAAATGTGAATTTATCTTTCCAGAAAAATCCTGAAAATGACTGAATTCACATGACTTGATAGCAATAGCAAAAGTTCAACTCAATACTGTAGTGCAGGAGTCGGTAACCTAAGATGGCTGGTTACGTGAGGGCCTTTACGTTGGCACGCAGAGAATATTAAGTCGACAAAATACTGTATTTAATACCTCACAAGAAATGCAGCACACTATATTTTCTGAAATACTAATTGTGGCAACCCCTCACAGGACAAGCCGAAAGTACAGTAGTAGTAGTACAATAATGTTTTAAGCAATTTTAGGCCTATATCAAAGCTTTCTTTCTTATCTAAAATTTTAGAAAGTGGTTTTAACGCAGCTTTTAGATTTTATGTGTCATAATAATATATTTGAGGAGTTTCAGTCTGGTTTTAGAGCACGGCACAGTACAGAAACGGCACTTCTCAAAGTATCAAACGACCTTCTTTTAGCTGTTGACGTGGGACAGTGCCGTCTTAATTCTTTTAGATTTAAGCACAGCTTTTGATACAGTGGACCATGTGATTGTAATTGATCGTTTAAATACATGGGTTGGGATCACGGACAAGGCACTAAGCTGGTTTGAATCGTATCTTTTTAAAAGAACTTTTGCAGTCACCATAGATAACTTTGTTTCCTCTAAAGCACTCATTAGCTGTGGTGCACCGCAAGGTTCGATTTTAGGCCCAATTTTATTCTCAATTTACATGCTTCCGCTGGGCCAGATCATCCGGCGGCATAACGTCTCCTTTCATTGTTATGCAGACGACACACAGATATACCTTCCCCTGAGACCTGGTGACCCAGCAAGCCTAGCTGCTGTTTTTAACCTTCAATTAAATAACTCCAAATCAGAAATCATTCTATTTAACCCCCCTGACCCCTTCTGTCCTTCAGTACTTGGTCCACTATCACACAACCTCAAACCCACTGCAAAAAACGTGGGAGTTATATTTGATCACAATCTGGACTTCACCTCACACATCAATTCTACTGATCGATCGTGCTTCTTTCACCAACTATTGATTACAAAAGTAAAGCACATGCTACAACGGTCAGACCTGGAGAAAGTAATCCACACACTCATCTTCTCAAGACTCGGTACAGTGGAGGCCACGTGGAGGCTGTCTTCTCCTTGTGAAGCACTTTGTGGCTTGTTTATTTTTTTTTATTTTTTTTAGACTTTGACATTTTTTATTACATATACACAACAACAGTAACAACAACAACAACAACAACAACAAAAAAACCATAGAACAGGTGAGGGCAAGGTCGCTACAACAATATGATACACAATATATAAAAATGATAGGAAACATATCAGGTACAATTCAAAACAGTCATTCAACGCGGGTCTTAAAGATATAGCAGTCCCATTTTTCCCAAAGTTTATCCCCCGTCTCCTTCTGTAGGCGGAGAGCGAAGGTCATTTTCTCCATATTACAGACAGAGTTAATAATATTTTGAAATAATTTGATAGTAGGAGGGTTTTTCTGGAGCCAGCATTTAGTTATTGCTTTCTTACTTGCGGCCATAAAAATCTTCAGAAGATACTCATCTGTCTTTCTGAGCCCGTCTGGTAATTTCCCGAGGTATAGAAAAATAAAGGAGGATTTAAATAATATTCCAAAAGTTTCAAAGAATAAATGTTCCACACTTCTCCAGAAGGGCTGGAGGAGTGGGCAGGACCAAAATACGTGTACAAAATTGGCAGTGTCTGCTCCACACTCCCTCCAACAGGAATACTGCAACCCGCTCGATTTTGTTTTCTGGTGAGGGGTAATAAAAAAACAAATAATATTCTTCCAACAAAAATCTCTCCAAAAAAAGGAATCTGTGGATGAAGTTTGAGTATGCCATATTTGAAGCCACATTTCATCAGATATAATAATGTTGGCTTCTTTTTCCCATCGCTGTTTTATATATGTCGTTGTATTATTATTCATGAGATTAATTCCTTTATACAACTGACCAACAATGCCTCTAGTACCCTTTGAACTATAAGCATCGATGAATAATTGTGTTGCCTTTGATGGTTCTATATTGACAGAAGCTCGTATTTCATTATGGAAAAAGTGGCGGATCTGTAAATATCTGTAAAAATCCTCTTTCTCCATCTCATAAGTCCGGCATAGATCATTAAAACTCATTAGCCTTCCTTCCTTTACGATCGAACAGAAGGCAGTGATGCCTTGCTCGGTCCATTGTTTGAACCTGTGGTCCATTACTGCTGGGAGGAAGTGTGGATGAAACGCCGGCCAGCTCAGAAGTCCAATCTCTCTGTGGAGCTTAAATCTTTTCACCACCCCTGACCATATTTTCAAAGAGAAATTAACACATTGATTCCCAAATTGTTGTACTTCAATGGATTTGCTTGGGCAGCCCAATACAGACTGAACTGGTAGGTTTGTTAAAGACAGTTCCATGTCCTTCCATCTGGCCTCGTAGGCTGGGTTGCACCAACACACCAGGGGCCTCAGTTGAGCTGACAGATAGTAATCCTTTAGACAAGGTAGACTCATGCCCCCCCCCCCCCCTCTCCACCGGCTGCTGCAGTGTCGAATATCTCACTCTTGGCTTTTTGTCATTCCAAACAAATCTTGAAATGTGTCTGTCCCACTCCCTAAATTGCTTAACTGGGATCTCAATTGGCAGAGCTGTGAATAAATATAACAGTCTAGGGAGAACATTCATTTTAACAGTCCGAATTCTGGAGCCCAGGTCCAGAGGGAGCAAGCCCCACCTGCCCAGATCATCATAAACTTCCATGTTAATATGTTTATAATTAACATCAAACATCTGTGAGAGATCCTTTGTTAGGAACACCCCTAGGTATTTAATTTGTTGTTGTGACCAATTTAATTTATATCTGCCTCTTAGTTGTCTTGAAGGGACAAAATAAAAAGGTAACAGTTGTGTTTCTGGACATTAAGTCTGTAGCCCGAGTATTTCCCGTACATCTCCAGAGTGTTCAGTAATAATGGAATGCTGGATTCAGGGTTTTGAAGTGTTACCATAACGTCATCTGCGTACAGAAACATTTTGTTTCTGACATTCCCTGTGGTTATGCCCTGCAGAGCAGGGTTCTCTCTTATTTTCTGTGCCAGTGGCTCGATAAAAAAATTAAAGCGCAGCCCTGTCTACATCCTCGCTGTATTTTTATACGGTTTGAGAGACAGCCATTAATCTTTATCCTTGCTGTTGGTGAGGAGTAGAGTGTTCCTATAAACAAATCACAAAATAAAAATCTTTTCATAACTTGAAATAAGAAGTCCCATCCCACTGAATCGAAAGCCTTCTCCGCATCAAGGCTGAGAAGGACTGCGCTTGACTTTCGCCGTATATTGTCGTGTTTGCCTGTTACTCATGAAGCCTGTCTGGTCCTCATCGATTAACGACCATTATTGTGTTCAGTCTGTTGGCTAAAATAGCTGCGTATAATTTATAGTCTACATTCAGCACACTAATTGGTCTATATGCTTTACAGTCCATTTTATCCTTCCCCTCCTTTGGTATTACTGATATAAATGCTTCACTCCATGATGGTGGGCGGAGTCAACAGTTCAGGGTGTGGTTGAAGGAGGCTTTCAGCAGAGGAAGTAACATTTCTCTCATGCCTTTGTACCATTCTGGAGGGAACCCATCACAGCCTGGTGATTTATTGGCACTGAGACCCAAAATTCCACCATCAATCTCCTCTATTGTTATTTCACGAACCAATGTATTGTTTTGATCATTTCCTATAGAGGGTAAATCTAATAAAGCTAAAAATTGCTGAATTGAAGAGTCATCTGGCTTATCTGGTTGTGTGTATAGAGATTGATAATATTTTTCAAATGCCTTATGGATTCCCTCCAGTTTATCATATGACTTGTTTGTTACAGGATCCTTGATTTTGTGGATTGAATTTTCATCTCGCTGCTTCCTAAGTTTCCATGCAAGTAATCTAGATGCTTTAGATCCCGCCTCATAATGTCGCTGTTTCATAAATCTTAGCTTTTTTTTCAATTTCCTCACTAAGGATCTTATCAATGTCCTGTTTAATTGGCCTCATTTGCTCCAGTGTCGAAGGATCCTTATTGATACTATGCAGTTGTTCCAGATTTTTTAGTTGCGCCTGCAAGTCTGCTAATTTCTTGTCTCTTAGCCTCTTCAGCCTCACACATTTGGCTGTGATTTTCCCCCTAAGATATGCTTTAGCAGCATCCCACAGGATTGCAGGATTAACTGTTCCATTATCGTTGAATTCCAAATAGGTCTTCAGTTCCTCTGCCATTTCGGCTTTGAACGCATTATTATTCAATAGTCCAGTATTCAGTCTCCACAGGGTGTTTTTTTTTGGCCTTCTATCTAGGTTAAACTTCAGAGTTAGGCCAGCCGCTTTGTGGCTTGTTGTCTGTGAAGGTGATCCATGAATAATATATAATATATAAATAACATTTACTTCCTTACTGAAGCTAAATGATGAGCTCAGGTAACGACCAGCAGGTCGAGCCTCGACGTCACCAACAGCAGAACCTGTCAGGTAAAGATGGACCCTGTTCGGATCATGGGTTCTGTTGTCTCAGCTGAAGAACTCAAGGTGGGACTTTTATTATTCTGCATTGACTCTACCAGGAACATGAGCGCAGTGAAAGTGGAGCAGAAAGCGGAGCAGCATCCGGATCAAACATCAACAGCGGCTCACGTTTCTGTCGGTCCAGAAGTTTTCAGCGTCCAGAACTCAGAACCTGCTGAGACGCTCAAACAAAGACTCTGACGCAGCTTAAAATAAGATCCATTCTACTTTCGCTTTTGATTCACAACCTGTGACAGTTCTGCCGAGTAACAAGCGACGTCATCGCTCAGACTAAATTCTGATTGGCTCAGACGGACGGGGAAGTCCGCTCCTCTCGTGTTTTGTCCTCACTTCACCCTTGATGGTCGGACTGGAAGCTTTAAAGAATCTTGTGGCTGTTCTGTTGTTTGAGCTGCAGATGGGACAGTTCACGATGAAGACCTCGGTTCTGGTTCTGGTTCTGGTTCTGGGTACAGGTGTACCTGGGGCGGTGGGAGGTGAGTTTCTATCCTGCTGTCTGGGTTGACGGTTCTGTTGTTGGACTTCCTGAAATGTTAGGAGTCTAGAAATGTCCAAACGGTACCGACCCGTCATCTTAAAGTTCTTCCTGTAAAGTCCACTTACTTCAGGTCAAACTGGGACAGGAGGACAAAGGTAGTTCTTCCTTCTTTGTCCTCTTTAATTTGATGGGTTCAGAACCTCCGGCTCAGACGGACATCAGACCTGATGACGGAGGTGTGCTGGTGTCGGTCGGTGGTTCTGCTGAGGTCCAACAACAAACCGGTTTAGAGATGGTTTCCAAGCTGCGTCTTTATGATAGAGTTTGTCCACCAGAGAGTGGACAGCTTTATTCTCCAGCTGACAAATGTCCTGATCCGTTTGGATGGGTTCTGACCCGTGTCAGCCTCAGAACCCAGCATGGACTGGACCGCACGGTTTCCACACCGAACTATGAGCAGGGGACGGATTTGTTCAGCATTCTGGACGTGACACAGAAACAGGATGTCCAACGTCTTCAGACGACGGCGGAGGTTCTGAGGAGAACAACAATGGAAGTGTCAGAACTCAAAGGGTGTTTTTTTTTGGCCTTCTATCTAGGTTAAACTTCAGAGTTAGGCCAGCCACTTTGTGGCGTGTTGTCTGTGAAGGTGATCTATGAATAATATATAATATATAAATAACATTTACTTCCTTACTGAAGCTAAATGATGAGCTCAGGTAACGACCAGCAGGTCGAGCCTCGACGTCACCAACAGCAGAACCTGTCAGGTAAAGATGGACCCTGTTCGGATCATGGGTTCTGTTGTCTCAGCTGAAGAACTCAAGGTGGGACTTTTATTATTCCGCATTGCAGAGCCATAGCCCTAGCCATTTTGGTGCCCTAGGTGAGATTATGACTTTGCGCCCCCCCCCCCATACACAGCAAACATTATATATATAAAACATTAATAACAACAGCCATATGACGGACCTTAAAAGTTAAATTATTCTTCAAAACAACAAGCACACGCTATACAATACAAATAATAAAATAAAATAAATAAACAGAAATAAAACAGGGTTACTGTTCAGATTAAGAGGAAATTAAAAGTCCTGACAGCTTCCACACAAACAATGCAAAACAGATACATAGCAAATAATTTTGCATGATAGCTTACATTTAAAATTTTACACGTCTGGACTTCCTTGCGGCAAAGGCATCGGTGGTATCATCAAATGATACCTGTCTTGAAAGCTCATGATTTATGCTTATTAAAGCAAGTCCATTGAGACGCTCTTGTGACATCGTGGATCTCAGGTCAGTTTTTATAAGCTTTAGTTTGGAGAAGCTCCTCTCTGCAGCATACCTGTCAACCTCCAAGGCTCCATGGCCTTACAAACCGTTGATTTCTTCCTTACAAAATACAAAATAACCTTACACCATATATTTTTTTTCAAATGCGTTTATTTATGTACATAGTTGGACATTATTAATTAGGATACAGTTTAATTTTGATATTTTAACTAAACTAAAATATCCATTAATAATGCTTGTAATTTAATTTTTTAAATAAGAAACAGATATTTCGGGGGGGAAAATCGTTAGCATTTTTATTTTTGTAAACCAAACTTAAGTATCGATCAATGATGCTTGTAATTTAAATTTCAAACAGGGACAGAAAATACAAACCTTTGCTGGCTTGTGATTGGGAAACATGTTTTTCACGTTTCTTGATATTCGGTGCAGACCGGATGGGACTGTAACAGTTCGTGTTCGTGTTCGTAATTCCTACTCTGCAGAGAGTCAGTGAAGGCATCCAGGGAGGAGGGGCGGTGTGTGTGTGAGCGTGGAGGCGGTGAGAGAGACGGGAGAGGATATCTGTTCTGTTAGCGGCGGGGTTACCGATTAATAGAAGCTTGTTCTGAGACCCATCTCGTCCTTGTTTCAGCGTCTGACGGACGCTACGAATTTGCGTTTTCCCGTACAGATGTTCTTCTACGCCGTGCACGTCTTAGAATGCATAAAAACCGTTCTTTGTACGGCAAAAACGTACTGGTTGACAGGTATGCTGCAGCAGCAACTGTCTCGGTCTAGCTGAGGTGCGCACTGATAAATCGCCCCCCCCCTCTCCTTGGACGGTCAAGGCATTGTGTTTCAGGTCATACCAAGAATGACAAACAACGAGGGGGGGTGTTGTTTTTAATTTTTTCTGTATTTGTTTGTTTTTTATTTTCTAGGCAGAGCATGAGGAAAGGGCGCCCGTTGGGGCAATAAATTATAACTATTATTAGTTTATTTTCATTTTTTTTTTTTTATATATAATTTTTTTTCGAGGCTTGGAGTGGCGCCCCCTCCAGCTGGTGGCGCCCTAGGCAACCGCCTAGTTCCGCCTATGCCTATCCCCTCCCCATTGACTCTACCAGGAACATGAGCGCAGTGAAAGTGGAGCAGAAAGCGGAGCAGCATCCGGATCAAACATCAACAGCGGCTCACGTTTCTGTCGGTCCAGAGGTTTTCAGCGTCCAGAACTCAGAACCTGCTGAGACGCTCAAACAAAGACTCTGACGCAGCTTAAAATAAGATCCATTCTACTTTCGCTTTTGATTCACAACCTGTGACAGTTCTGCCGAGTAACAAGCGACGTCATCGCTCAGACTAAATTCTGATTGGCTCAGACGGACGGGGAAGTCCGCTCCTCTCGGGTTTTGTCCTCACTTCACCCTTGATGGTCGGACTGGAAGCTTTAAAGAATCTTGTGGCTGTTCTGTTGTTTGAGCTGCAGATGGGACAGTTCACGATGAAGACCTCGGTTCTGGTTCTGGTTCTGGTTCTGGGTACAGGTGTACCTGGGGCGGTGGGAGGTGAGTTTCTATCCTGCTGTCTGGGTTGACGGTTCTGTTGTTGGACTTCCTGAAATGTTAGGAGTCTAGAAATGTCCAAACGGTACCGACCCGTCATCTTAAAGTTCTTCCTGTAAAGTCCATTTACTTCAGGTCAAACTGGGACAGGAGGACAAAGGTAGTTCTTCCTTCTTTGTCCTCTTTAATTTGATGGGTTCAGAACCTCCGGCTCAGACGGACATCAGACCTGATGACGGAGGTGTGCTGGTGTCGGTCGGTGGTTCTGCTGAGGTCCAACAACAAACCGGTTTAGAGATGGTTTCCAAGCTGCGTCTTCATGATAGAGTTTGTCCACCAGAGAGTGGACAGCTTTATTCTCCAGCTGACAAATGTCCTGATCCGTTTGGATGGGTTCTGACCCGTGTCAGCCTCAGAACCCAGCATGGACTGGACCGCACGGTTTCCACACCGAACTATGAGCAGGGGACGGATTTGTTCAGCATTCTGGACGTGACACAGAAACAGGATGTCCACGTCTTCAGACGACGGCGGAGGTTCTGAGGAGAACAACAATGGAAGTGTCAGAACTCAAAGAGAACAAATCAGAGAACCTTCCTGTTGATACCTGAACAGAACCAACTGTTAGAACCAGGACGAGAAGGAAGAGACGTCAGCTGATGATGGAGGGAATGTTGGAACGTCAGAGGATCAGAATCCGCTCTGAATCCAGACTGTAACGGATATTATAACTGCTGTTATAACTGGTGTTATAACTGGCATTGTAACTGCTGTAATAACTGCTGACTGGTGTTATAACTGGTGTTAGACTGGCGTTCTTTCTTATATAGAACCGTGTCCTTCAAATATTAAATGTATCAATATTAATGAGAAATATTCATCACAAAATCTGTTGTGAGTGAAACAGGTTTTGGGTTCTGCAGGTTCTGCCCATCAGGACCTGACGGTGTTTCGGGACCGGGTCACACCTTTATTTGTTGTGGTGCTGAAACCCAAATCTTTAGGGTCAAACCGTTTTAATTCACAAACTCTCTGACATCTGGCCTTGAAAATGATGCCAGTTATCAGCTGATGGTGGAAAATGACCAGCGCGACTTTGTGAAACCAGAGAAGAAGAAGTTCTGCTGGGTTTCAGCTGCAGGAGCCTCAGAGTTCAAACCTGTGATCAGAACCAGAAGTTGTCATCGGTCACAGGTTCAGGTGTGAGTGGAGAGCAGGAAGTGATGTCATCAGGTGGAAACAGGTTCAACCTTCAGATCGTGATTCTGTTTTTTCTTTCAGAGACTCACTCTTTGAAGTATTTCGACACGGCGTCTTCTGGAGTCTCAAACTTCCCGGAGTTTGTGTCCGTTGGTTTGATCGATGACGTCCAGATGATTCACTATGACAGTAAGACCAAGAGAGCAGAACCCAAACAGGACTGGATGGACAAAGTCACAGCAGAGGATCCAGAGTACTGGACCCAACAGACGAGGAACGGTGTGGGGTACCAAGAACAGTCCAAATTCAACATGGAAACTTTAAGGAAGCGCTTCAACCAATCAGAAGGTTTGTTTGTGTTTATTAAATGTTGTGTTCATGCTGTAGGAAGTAAACACACACACACACACACACACACACACACACACACACCTCTGCAGGAACCCTTTTGCATCACTGCTGGGTTTCTAAAGCTCCGGGACACAGACTGGTTCTGCTGGTTCTGCTGGTTCTGCTGGGTCCAGTGAGGACCAGGTCGATGACTGGAGTCTGTCTCTCTCTCAGGTGTCCACATTGTCCAGCGGATGTACGGCTGTGAGTGGGACGATGAGACTGGAGAGGTCACTGGTTTTCAGCAGTTCGGTTATAATGGAGAAGACTTCATCGTCCTGGACCTGAAGACGGAGACATGGATCGCTCCCAGTCCTCAGGCTGTCATCACCAAACACAGATGGGATCATGATAGAGCTAAGATGGAATACTTGAAGTATTACTTCACCCAGGTGTGTCCTGAGTGGGGGAGGAAGTATCTGGAGTATGGGAGGAGCTCTCTGCTGAGAACAGGTAGAAGCACATCACCTGGTGGAGTTTCAAACCAACAACCTTCATGTTCCTCTGCTGTTTCTGACCCACACACAGAGACACACTCTGTCCTTTACCTCTCTGTCCTCCTTCTCTCTCCTTCAGTCTTCTTCTCCTCTGCTCCTCCCTTCTTTTGTCGCCTCCTCTCCTCTGAGGTTTATTTGCGTTGTTTCAGTGTCTCTGGCGACAACAGTGACTCCTGATGACGTGTCTTTGTCTCCTCCTCCAGAGCTCCCCTCTCTAACGTGTCTTTGTCTCCTCCTCCAGAGCTCCCCTCTCTAACGTGTCTTTGTCTCCTCCTCCAGAGCTCCCCTCTCTAACGTGTCTTTGTCTCCTCCTCCAGATCTCCCCTCTCTAACGTGTCTTTGTCTCCTCCTCCAGAGCTCCCCTCTCTAACGTGTCTTTGTCTCCTCCTCCAGATCTCCCCTCTCTAACGTGTCTTTGTCTCCTCCTCCAGAGCTCCCCTCTCTAACGTGTCTGTCTCCTCCTCCAGAGCTCCCCTCTCTAACGTATCTTTGTCTCCTCCTCCAGAGCTCCCCTCTCTAACGTGTCTTTGTCTCCTCCTCCAGAGCTCCCCTCAATAACGTGTCTTTGTCTCCTCCTCCAGTGCTCCCCTCTATAACGTGTCTTTGTCTCCTCCTCCAGATCTCCCCTCTCTAACGTGTCTTTGTCTCCTCCTCCAGAGCTCCCCTCTCTAACGTGTCTTTGTCTCCTCCTCCAGATCTCCCCTCTCTAACGTGTCTTTGTCTCCTCCTCCAGAGCTCCCCTCTCTAACGTGTCTGTCTCCTCCTCCAGAGCTCCCCTCTCTAACGTATCTTTGTCTCCTCCTCCAGAGCTCCCCTCTCTAACGTGTCTTTGTCTCCTCCTCCAGAGCTCCCCTCAATAACGTGTCTTTGTCTCCTCCTCCAGTGCTCCCCTCTATAACGTGTCTTTGTCTCCTCCTCCAGATCTCTCCTCTCTAACGTGTCTTTGTCTCCTCCTCCAGATCTCCCCTCTCTAACGTGTCTTTGTCTCCTCCTCCAAATCTCCCCTCTCCAACGTGTCTTTGTCTCCTCCTCCAGATCTCCCTTCTATAACGTGTCTTTGTCTCCTCCAGAGCTCCCTTCTATAATGTGTCTTTGTCTCCTCCTCCAGATCTCTCCTCTCTAACGTGTCTTTGTCTCCTCCTCCAGATCTCCCCTCTCTAACGTGTCTTTGTCTCCTCCTCCAGATCTCCCCTCTCTAACGTGTCTTTGTCTCCTCCTCCAGAGCTCCCCTCTATAACGTGTCTGTCTCCTCCTCCAGAGCTCCCCTCTATAACGTGTCTGTCTCCTCCTCCAGATCTCTCCTCTCTAACGTGTCTTTGTCTCCTCCTCCAGATCTCCCCTCTCTAACGTGTCTTTGTCTCCTCCTCCAGAGCTCCCCTCTCTAACGTGTCTTTGTCTCCTCCTCCAGAGCTCCCCTCTCTAACGTGTCTTTGTCTCCTCCTCCAGAGCTCCCCTCTCTAACGTGTCTTTGTCTCCTCCTCCAGTGCTCCCCTCTATAACGTGTCTTTGTCTCCTCCTCCAGAGCTCCCCTCTCTAACGTGTCATTGTCTCCTCCTCCAGAGCTCCCCTCTCTAACGTGTCTTTGTCTCCTCCTCCAGAGCTCCCCCTCTCTAACGTGTCTTTGTCTCCTCCTCCAGATCTCCCCTCTCTAACGTGTCTTTGTCTCCTCCTCCAGAGCTCCCCTCAGTGTTTCTCCTCCAGAAGACTCCTTCCTCTCCCGTCAGCTGCTTCGCTACAGGTTTCTACCCAGACAGAGCCGCTCTCTTCTGGAGGAAGGATGGGGAGGAGCTTCATGAGGAGGTGGAGCACGGAGAGATCCTCCCCAACCATGACGGAACCTTCCAGATGAGTGTGGACCTGGACCTTTCATCGGCGGCGGCTGAAGACTGGAGGAGGTACGACTGTGTGTTCCAGCTCTTCGGTGTGAAGGACGACTTGGTCACCAGACTGGACAAGGGAAAGATCTGGACCAACTGGGGTGAGACTGGGATCAGGGGGTGAAGGTGGGGACACATTTCTGTCTCTCTGATGGTCCAGATCATGGGTTTGAAGAGTTGGACAGAAGTTTTGTTTCTTTTATTGTCGTTTGCTGTTTTCTGTGTAACTTCAGAGTTCAGATAATCAATAAACCACCTGGGACCCAGACAACGGTACCAGAACCCTAACCCGGTACCTGCACAGAAGACGGGAGCCTTTGAATCAGTGATAGTTCTGTGTGTGGTGGCGGTCCGATGTCCACTGGGCTTTCATTCATGCAGGACGATGTCAGTAAAGTCAGTTCATGTCCTCAGCGGAGGAGGTTCTGATTGGACCTGGATCTGTTAGCAGGACGATCCAGAACTGCGGAGGAGGTTCTGATCGGACCTGGATCTGCTTGTTAGCAGGATGATCCAGAACCACGGAGGAGGTTCTGTTGGACCTGGATCTGCTTGTTAGCAGGATGATCCAGAACCCAGTGAATGTTGACGTGAAGCTAGGAGGGTGGGACACGGGTCCAACATGAAGTCCTTCAGTACCGTGGGAAGACACGTTGATTCTAACGCTCCTTTATGGAATCAGCGTTCTTCACCACGTTCCTTCGTTTCTCCAGAAGCTGGGATGTAAAACGTTCCCCATATTCCTGATGTGGACCAGGATGTTATCAGAACCTTGTGTTTCTCCATGAGGACAGGTCCACAGAGCTGTGGGACTGTCCAGCCTCAGCAGAGGGACGCAGCGTTCCAGCGCTTCGGAGGTTTCAGTCTGGAGTTGGAGAAAAAGTCTTTTGGATCCATTTCATTTTTCAGAAGTTTCTAGTTTTAAAGTCAAACCTCTGTCAGAACATTAGAACACACTAGAACATTAGAACATTGGACGAGTCTCCCTGAGACTGGAACCAACATCAGGACAGAAAGCAGCACAGACCGTCCTCCTGTGGACAGGTGGAAATGAAACCACCTAAACAGGACGGCAGGACCACCAACCAGGTGGTGTCCGTCTGCAGGACGGTTCTGTTGGGACATGGACGTTGTTCTCTGACTTGTTGTTTTCTGCTCTCCAGAGGAACCCACTAACGTGAACGCCACCATCATCATCGTCATCACTGCAGCGGTTCTTCTCGTCCTCACGGCTGCCGTTGGATTCAAGCTGTACAGACAGAGGACAGGTGAGCGACCCAGACAGAACCAGTCTCTGTCTCCTGGCTTTGATTGGACACTTTGACCTGATGAAGCAAACAGGAGGTGGTTTCAGCTTCAGAGTCCACTCGCATCCGTTCACGTCACCTGCAACTGTGAGCGGTGGACTGATGCGTCTTTGTTATCCAGGTAAACCTCGTCCACCTTCTGAGGACAGCGCTGAGCTCACGAAGAGACTGCAGCCAGAGGTGGACATGCAGCCGGAGGTGGACATGCAGCCGGAGGTGGACATGCAGCCAGAGGTGGACATGCAGCCGGAGGTGGACATCCAGCCAGAGGTGGACATCCAGCCAGAGGTCGTCATCCAGCCGGCGGGCGTTGGGACAAGGACAGAATGAACGCAGTGAGTGTCTTCGTGTGTGAAACTATGTGTAGAAGAACCTTCTGACACGGGGAGATTATTCTCTGTCAGACTTGTGAGACAAGATAGTCTTTGTCCTTTGGTGTCTTTTCCACAACAAAAGGTGAAGCTGTTTCACCTGAAGGGATCTGAGGTTGTTGGACAAAGACAATGAGTCCACCTGGACATTTAAGGTGGACTGATCGGGTTCGGGTGTGGCTTTGTGGCGTTTCTGCTCAGTTCTGTTGGTTCTGTCTCCGCAGGGTTCTGGGACAAGGAGCGGTGTCCCCACATCGTCCTGTTTGAACTGGAGTCCACCGGGTCTTCACCAGAACACGATCCGATCAAAGATATCAGCGACGAGGATCCAGTGATCGATACTTATTGATTAGAGTCTAAACGGTGTCATTTAAATATTTCGGGGATTGTTCTCGTCTCTCTTCTCTGGAGACATCAAACAGGATCTTTAAGACTGTCTTCATCCGACGTCCTTAGAACGTCCTCCATCATTACACTTTAACTCTTCGGCTGCTGGGTTGTTTGTGCTTTCCCTTTGTCCTATTGGTCCTCCTGGTGTCATGTGATCTGAGACGAGAGACATCTGACGGCCTCTAGAGTCGTCTCTGCTGTCCGTCCTCAGAAATCCTTCCTTTGCTTCCAGTCCTCCTGGAACCTGCGGCGGGACTTGGACACTAACGAGTCCGGAGGTGTTGGAGTAAACGGGCGTGTCTTTGTTCCTCCTGGACTCCGCCCCTCCCCCAGTGCTTCCTGTCTGTTCACGGATCACAATCACTTCCTGTGTTGTTAACGAGACGAAGGCTGAAGTCGTCCTGCTGGTTCCTTTCTTTAGACAGAAAGTTCTGCTTTACAATAAAATCCCACATTTCCCACCTGTTTCTTGTTTGATTGATCCGTCTCCAGTCCCGTGAATATTCCTAGTCCGATTGCTCCGTCTCCAATCCCGTGAATATTCCCAGTCCGATTGATCCATCTCCAATCCCGTGAATATTCCCAATATTCCCAGTCTGATTGCTCCGTCTCCAATCCCGTGAATATTCCTAGTCTCATTGCTACGTCTCCAATCCCGTGAATATTCCCAGTCCGATTGATCCGTCTCAAATCCCGTGAATATTCCCAGTCCGATTGCTCCTTCTCCAATCGCATGAATATTCCCATGAATATTCCCAGTCTGATTGCTCCGTCTCCAATCCCGTGAATATTCCCAATATTCCCAGTCTGATTGCTCCGTCTCCAATCCCGTGAATATTCCTAGTCTCATTGCTACGTCTCCAATCCCGTGAATATTCCCAGTCCGATTGCTCCGTCTCCAATCCCATGAATATTCCCAGTCTGATTGCTCCGTCTCCAATCCTGTGAATATTCCCAGTCCGATTGCTCCGTCTCCAATACCATGAATATTCCCAGTCTGATTGCTCCGTCTCCAATCCCATGAATATTCCCAGTCTGATTGCTCCATCTCCAATCCCATGAATATTCCCAGTCTCATTGCTCCGTCTCCAATCCCATGAATATTCCCAGTCTCATTGCTCCGTCTCCAATCCCATGAATATTCCCAGTCTGATTGCTCCGTCTCCAATCCCGTGAATATTCCCAGTCTCGTTGCTCCGTCTCCAATCCCGTGAATATTCCCAGTCTGATTGAGCCGTCTTCAATCCCGTGAATATTCCCAGTCCGATTGCTCCGTCTCCAATCCCATGAATATTCCTAGTCTCATTGCTCCATCTCCAATCCCGTGAATATTCCCAGTCCGATTGCTCCGTCTCCAATCCCGTGAATATTCCCAGTCTGATTGAGCCGTCTTTAATCCCGTGAATATTCCCAGTCCGATTGCTCCGTCTCCAATCCCATGAATATTCCTAGTCTCATTGCTCCATCTCCAATCCCGTGAATATTCCCAGTCCGATTGCTCCGTCTCCAATCCCGTGAATATTCCCAGTCTCGTTGCTCCGTCTCCAATCTATAAAACTAAAATCGCATGTTAGTCTGCTGTGTTCAGTGACAGAAATGATACAGTTCCTGATAGTCAGACTGATAACAGCCATCCTGCGTTTTGGATGGAGGTCGCAGGTTCAAATCCGGCTGGGGGCCTTTCTTTGTGGAATCTTTATTACCCTCGCCGAAGGGGAGGCAAGGGTATTGCAATTGGGTCTGTTTGTCTGTCTGTCTGGATCCAGATTCTAGAATGTTTTTAAAGGATTCTTTAACATTGCGAGATAGGGCACTTTTCTTAATTTCTTCAAAACGCATGGCGGTATGGATCTGAAAAAATCACACATAAGTACTCCTTAAAGGTCTATGACCATGACTAATTTCGACCAAATCCGGATCCGAGAGCTAATTTTTGTTCAAAAATCTGCATTTTTCAGGAGTCCATCCTGACCTCAATTCTGGAGCTAGAGACTTCAAATTTGGTGTGCACACTCATAGTTCATTCTAGTTTTATATATGTTACAGTTGTAGTTGTATCTTTTCCCGTTCTGGAGCAGCAAGCTAGAGCAGGTTTGGCCCCTCTGATCCGGAAGCCCTGTTTACTGTCTCACAAGATCCAACAGTCTTTTGGAGGCGGGGTCTGCAATCTCTGATTGGCTCATGTTCCAAATGAGAATTAGTTCTCAATTAACTTACCTGTATAAATAGAGGTAAAATAAAATAACATCTTCTTGTACATGAAACAATCGTCTCTTCTGACTACGGGCGAGAGGCGGGGTACTCCCAGGATGTGTCACCAGCGCATTGCGGGGCCACACAGACACGGGGAGAACAAAAAACGCCACACAGAATGGAAATTGAACCCAGTACCTGTTTGCTGTGAGGCGGCGGCGCTAATCACTGCGCCACCATTCTGCCCAGTAATTACTGTCATCTGAAAACAAAAATAAAAATACAAAATAAAATAAAAATAAAATAGAACTAAATAAATAAAAACTATTCTGAAAAAAGATCAGGACATAACAAAACTGGAACAGAAAGGATCAGATAGAAGACATATGAAAAAGCTTGCTTCTTTTTTTATAGTGAAAACGTGATGCATTCAGTTGTAACCTGCAAAGAATTCGACAATACAAATGATTAAAGGCCACCTGGAAGATATACCGGTACAAGTTGTCCTTTACATTTCTCCTAGTGCCACAGATGTTTGACATCGGAGAACATCTGACTGTGCCAGACGAGTTCTCAGAGCGTGAGCGGCGCTCAGGTCTGGTGTGGAAGCAGCTGGTTGCTGGGGCGATGGCAGGCGCTGTGTCCCGAACAGGCACTGCACCATTGGACCGTCTAAAAGTCTTCCTGCAGGTGGGTCATTTCACAAAGTTCACGATTACACTTTTGTGAAGGGCTGTCTCAAAGCTTTTCTCATTTGTGCTCGGAGAGTTTTTGTCTGTCGAGACGGTGAAACAAACGGTTAGAGGAGCTGACGTTAAGAGTGTTTGAGCCGCCAGCGAGGATGACCGAGGCTGATTCACACCTCGGAACTGAGTGGTTGTTAGAGATTAAGTCTCTAACATTGTGATATTAATTTGCAAACGCACCGAAATGAAACAGGCGGACACCAGGCTTCTATTTTCTCTCACGCTGCCCGGACCGGCTGGTCCGGCGCGCTTCCTCCAACCAACTGTTTCCGCTTCCCGGAACAAGTTTATTTATAATGTTCATGGCTCCACCTCTTGACTTAGTGGCATCACGATACCTTCAGAGCGCACAACATCGCTGCCCACCAGATGGGGCTGTTCTTTATCTAACGGTTACATTTAAACAAATGAAATTAAGCAAATGACCCTATCAGTGGTCAAACTGAATGGTTCTGGGCTGTCACCAACTATAGAGCCTTTAAACTAAAGCTCGCACCTCAAGGCTGGAAAACTGCTTTTTGCCCAGGGCCATCACTGACCTGAACCGGATAAAGGACCTCACCTCGCACCCCCTTCCTGTTGAACTAGCTCAGTTTGGCAGCTTGTATCTGTACCCACTGTACTCAGATGATTGACTTGTTTTTGCATTCAGGTACATGGTTCTAAATCTCAAGGAATGAATCTCTGGTCTGGACTGAGGGGAATGATCAAGGAAGGAGGCGTGTTCTCACTCTGGAGGGGAAATGGGATCAATGTCCTCAAGATTGCTCCTGAATCGGCCATTAAGTTTATGGCCTATGAACAGGTCGGTGCGCTCCAACCAATCAATGACAAGAAATAGTTAGAACTCAATCCTTATAAATAAACCTAATGGTACATGTAAGACCAGAACTCTACCCAGTCTTGAATAATGCCTATTTTCATGTCCGGATAGTTGAATTCTCTCCACAGATGCATCATATTATTGCCCCCCCCCCCCCCTCTGGGCCCTTCCCACGTCTGTCTTTCCCCGCCAACCATTCTTTCTTTTACTTTAGATTAAGTGCTTGATTCGGGGCAGTAAAGAGGGGGGCTCTTTAAGGGTACAAGAAAGGTTTATTGCTGGATCTTTGGCAGGAGCTACTGCCCAGACCATCATCTACCCAATGGAGGTCAGTTTAAAGGTCATCGTATCTCTGCTGCCTTTCTGGGTCTGTCCTTTACAACACGAGCCGGCATTCATCCATTCATACAGTGGCTGCACTCATACCGCAGGTGTGGCTTCCTCTAAGCCAGGTGAGGGCTGTGGACTCCGTCACACTCCTAGACCGACAAAGGCATAAAGTTCTCACATTCTGCAGTGTATTTCTGTGGCACTAAGTTCAGTGCCTAGACTTAAAGTGAACTTTATTTCTAATGGTGCACGTAGCAGCACAATAAAGTAAATAAATACAAAGACGCCGTAGGGGTACAGTCGATCCTCACCCTGCTTCTCCACTCTGGTGTGTAGGTGCTGAAGACTCGTCTTACACTGAGGACGACTGGACAGTACTCGGGTGTGGCTGATTGTGCCGGGAAGATCCTGAAGGTGGAGGGAGCCCAGGCTTTCTACAGGGGCTACCTGCCAAATACAGTCGGCATCATTCCTTATGCTGGTATCGATTTGGCCGTGTACGAGGTGTGTGCCGCCCACAGTCAAAATCAGAAGCTCAAAGATAGCCCGCTAAAGTTTGACCTTACTTTCGCAACTCGCCACCTTTACATATGAAACTATTTCTGCCTGTTCCTGCTCCATCTAAAGACTCTGAAGAACGCTTGGCTTCAGAGGTACTGCTTAGACTCTGCAGATCCAGGAGTTCTTGTGCTCCTGGGCTGTGGTACCATCTCAAGTACCTGTGGACAGCTGGCGTCCTATCCCCTGGCTCTCATCCGCACACGTATGCAGGCACAAGGTAAAACGGATTCCGACGTGTTCTTAACATATTGTTCCATAATCAATGGCCCAGCTAGGAGTCAACTCTCAACCTCTTTTGCTTTTCTTTCAGTCATTACTGAAGGGAAACCCAAGCTGACCATGGTGGGCCAGTTCAAGTACATCATATCACACGAGGGTGTAGCCGGCCTGTACCGAGGCATCACCCCCAACTTTCTCAAAGTCATTCCAGCTGTCAGCATCTCCTACGTAGTGTATGAGCGCATGAAGAAAATCCTCGGGGTGGGTTAGTAGACTGAGAAGCAGAAGAGAGGAGATGATGCAGCTCCTCAGAGCGAAGGGCCGCTGAACAGACGCAGGTCGCACTGCTGTGGGTTCTACTTCCTGTTTACACATGTGTTACACACGTAAAGACAGAGGCACAGCCTTTAGTGTAACTGGTGAATCTTTAATGCTGTAAATGCAACAAAAGTATATTAGTAGAGGCGCTATCTGCCTCGCGCCGTCACCTCGCTTCCACTGCGCACTAACTGCGCATGCGTGTGTTAAACAGTCTAGCAGCTAACAGTTATCTATCACTGTTACAATCATTGAGGTATCACATAACATATACCGTATAACAGGAATCATGTTTTAAAACAATTAAACTACCGAACTATGTTCGGTAGAGACACCCGTCGATTGCAGAGGCTACGGTAGCTGCTAACAGCGGGCGCTAACGGTACTTAGCATTCACTTTTATTACAGAACAACGATCTTACAACGCAAGATAATTATATACAAAATGTCTTGAACATGAACGAGTCCATTCTAGTGCTATCCAACATGTGCTTATGTACTGAACCCACCTGTAAATGCAACAAAAGTATATTAGTAGAGGCGCTATCTGCCTCGCGCCGTCACCTCGCTTCCACTGCGCACTAACTGCGCATGCGTGTGACGTCACCGGATGCGCTGCGGAGTCCGTCGGTGCGCCACTACTGCCACTTACTGGTGGCGACTGGGATAACACCAGAACGTCCTGTTCAGTCAGTCTACATGCACAATGACAGTGAAAACCAATAACATAAAAATATTGGGGGGTGCCTTTTCTAACTGAAATAGTCATGGGTGCCACACCCTCCCCCGCTTAACAAAATAAAAACATGCTTCATCATGTTTTTCCCAAATATCAAACAATACCACAGTGTCTGTAGTACTGACCATATTACTACTCAACATCAATAAACAAGTTCACCGACAGTGATCATTATCTTTCATCCTTTGTAACCAGACATAAACAGCCAACTTCATCAGTCTGTCTGTTACCTTTTTACCACATTGTTTACCTCCAGACCACAGTAACCGTTAACTCAGTCCCTGTGAACATCACTTCCATGTCCTCTGGATAGAGAGCACTACTAATCACAGTCTTAAAGTGTGTGCATCACCCTCTGAATCGTGAATGTTCTGCTTGCACGGTGTCAGATTCCCATGGTCTCCACAGTCGCTGTGACCCTGTGGGCGAGACACTCACCCCGACGCAGTCTATACCGACTGGTCTTGTGGTTGGTTGTCCGAGCTGGTCATAGGATAGGACCCGGGGCCTTCGCCGCTCCCTCTGTGGGTAGATATGGGACGACGAAGATGGCGAACGTCCGTCCCCTTGCTGGGATGCATCACTATCCGAATGATGGTCACTGCGCTGCTCCCGATCTGCTTCTCCCCCTGTTGCTGGCGGGCCATCTTCTTCTGCTGCAGCGTCCTGGTTGTAGGTGTGCTGAGCGCCTGATGCCTCTGCCTGGTACTGCTCCCGCTGCTGCTCCGACTCACGGCTGTGCACCAGAGCTCTGCGCTCCTCACGAATCTGCAGGCGGGGAGATCTCCAGACAAGCGCACCTTCTTCATCACTGTCTGAGTCTGTGTACTGCGGTAGCATCTGTTTTTGTCTTCTCATTTTGCTTCGCGGTTTCTTCTTGTGTTGGGTCTGCTGTTTGTCGGTAAGTTTTTCGACAGGTAAGCTGTCACATGGGAGGAGCAGGTTTCTGTGTACTGTTCGGCTTTTACCTCCTTGCTCTGGTTTTATTTCATAAACAGGCAGGTCAGGACTTTTCTGGGCAACTATCTCGTACACAGCATCCTCCCAGTATGAGCGGATTTTTCCGGGCCCTCCTCTCTCCCTGACGTTGCGAAGGAGTACTCTGTTTCCTGGATACAGCTGGACACCATATGCCTTTCGATCATAGTAGTGTTTGCCCCTGAGAGCTTCCTTCCGTGCTTCTTTTGACGCAATCTGATAAGCTTCGCTCATCTGCGTCCGCCACTTTTGCACATACTCTTCGTAGCTGCCTTGTTGTTCTCGGTTGGGCAGGTTGAACAGGATGTCTATTGGGAGTCTCGGAGTGCGGCCAAAAAGCAGGTAGTAAGGAGAGAACCCAGTAGCTTCACTCTTAGTGCAGTTATAAGCATGTACAACCTTTGCCAGTGACTCTTTCCAGTCTGCTTTTTCACTGTCTGTGAGGGTTCTCAACATGGAGAGCAGGGTCCTGTTAAAACGCTCCACCTGCCCGTTCCCCTGCGGATGGTACGGCGTTGTGTGGGAGCCACGGAGACCACTGACCGTCTGAAGTTGAGCGAACAATTGGTTTTCAAATTCTCGGCCCATGTCGTGGTGAATTCTCACTGGAAAACCATACTTTAACGCAAAGTGATTAAAGATTTTGTCCACCACAGTCTTTGCTGACTTGTTTTTCGTCGCATACGTTTCTGCAAAGCGGGTAAAATGATCCATCACCACCAGGATATATTCATACCCATGTTTGCACGTCTCCAAATGCAAAAAGTCAATTGACACAAGTTCAAATGGGTAAGTTGTGGTAATCGACGTCAGCGGGGCTTTGTTTGCTCTATTGGGGCGTTTTCTTTTCAGACACTCACACGCATGCATCACAAAATGTTCCACATCTTTTTGCATTCGTGGCCAGTAGAATCTGTCTCTTATCAGTCCCAAAGTCCTTTCTGCCCCAAGGTGACCCATCTCTTTGTGCAGTTCTCTAAAAATAGTGTTGCGATGTTCTTTTGGGAGGAGGAGCTGGTCTCGATCACTGACTCGCCGGTAAAGGACACCATCCTCATTCAAATGGAGTTTCTTCCACTGTCTCAAGAGCATTCTTACATCCGGGGGCTCTTTTCTTAAAACTTGGCCTTTGGGCTGGTACTCACGGATTTTGCAGCGCAGGACCGGCCCAATGACAGAGTCCTTTTCTTGGCTGGCCCTGATTTCAGCTTGCGTGAGAGTCTTGTCCGGTGAAGGCGCCGGATCTTGGACGAGACTGATGGCATTCTCACTGATGACGTAGTTCTCTGGACCTGTGCTCCTTTTCTGCAAACAAACACTGTCAGCAGCTGCTTTCATGACATCCTGTTTTACCTCAGCCGTGCACTGTGCCATGTACTGATTTATATCAAGAGGCAACCTGGATAGGCCATCTGCATCGGCATTTCTTTTTCCAGGCCTGTATCTGATTGTGAAATTGAAGTCGGCCAGTTCCCCTACCCAGCGGTGGCCTGTAGCATTTAGTTTTGCCGTGGTGAGAATGTACGATAAGGGGTTATTGTCTGTGTAAACAATAAAATGAGAGGCATAATAGAGATAGTCACGAAAGCGTTCACATATCGCCCACTTCAAAGCTAAGAATTCTAGCTTTCCAGAATGCATGTGATAGTTCTTTTCCGGGGGTGTGAGTGTGCGTGAGCCGTAGGCCATTACTCTCAGTTTGCCTGCTTGGTGCTGGTACAATACGGCTCCTAGGCCATCTTGAGAGGCTTCACAGTGGAGTATAAAGGGCTGCGTGAAATCTGGATACCCCAAGATGGGTGGCTCTGTTAAACAGTCTGTGAGCTGGTTCAGAATCCCTTGACAACTCTCAGTCCATTTTATCGGTGTGCGAGGGGGTGGTCGCCCTTTGTGTTTTGTATCAACCTTTTTACTCTTTGTTCTGCACATCGGTGGTGGTGGCTGATCAAGGGGCAGTGTTAGGAGCTGATAAAGCGGCTTGGCAATCTTAGAAAAATTTGGAATGTACGACCGGTAGTATGATAGGAAACCCATGACTCGGCTTAGCTCACCTACAGTTTTTGGAGGTTTCTCTTTGAGCGCCTGGACAGGAGCTATTTCGGCAGGATCCATCGTGTATCCCTGTTCCGACACCATCCGTCCAAGGAACCGAACCTGCCTCTTAAACACATCACACTTGTGAGGGGTGAGCTTAACACCATGGGTTTGATACCTCCGTAGCACATCCCGGATATGCTGCACATGAGATTCAAATGTCGTAGAGTGCACCAAGTTGTCATCTAAGTAGGGCTGGCAGATAACATCACGCAATCCCTTCAAACAGTCCTCCATACTCCGTTGGAACTCTGCCGGAGCTGAACTGAGGCCAAACGGTATGCGACTCCACTGATACAGACCCCATGGAGTAATAAAAGCTGTCAGGGGACGACTTTCTGGATCCAAAAAGCCTTGATGATAGGCTTTGCCCTGATCGAGCACGGAGAACCAGGAGCTGCCATGCAGAGAGTCCAACATGTCCTGAATTCTTGGGATGGGGTGCCTGTCTGGTACCGACTTCCGGTTCAGTTCTCTGTAATCACAGCACAGTCTCAATTCACCTGATTTTTTCCTGACACAGACGATTGGGGATGAGTAGGATGATCTTGACTCAGAAATCCACCCCCTGTCTAACAGATCTTGCAGATAGTCCTTAACCTCTTGGTGCAGGGGCTTTGGGACCGAAATATATGTTTTTTTCACAGGGGCAGTATCATTGAGTGTGATGCGCAGGTTTAAAGAGGGGATACATCCTACATCTTTGTCATCATATGCGAAAGCATGACATTCTTCTCGTAATAGCTGCTTCGCCACTACTTGCTGTTCGGGACTGAGATGGTCAAGTTTAACCGGGGGATCCCACTGAGATGGCTTAGTCTGAGACTGGGTGTTAGTGGTAACTTCGTTTACCTGGACCTCAATACCACTGCCACCATCAAGCTTCTCAGATATGTTTACCGGGCTTTGAACCGGAACTGGATACACCGCTTGTACTTCCTCTAGGTGGCCCAGGATGGTGCGGGGAGACAAGATAAGGTCTGGCTTATGTGTATTGGCAATGGAGATGGGTATATGTACTGACCTTCCCCGTGTGACAGTAACCAATCCTTCTTGTACCACCAGGCCCTCAGGTAGCGGTGACAGTTCATCTGGAACAAACAGTAAACTCTGGCCTGCATACTGCGCTCCTACATCTGCACGGATGTATGTGGTAGTTATCTGGGCTGCAGGGAGGCAAATCTCTTTCTTCCCCGTGTGAACTGTCCCGACTCTTTGGTCCTCTTTGTGACTGTGCAAAATCTTCAGCATGGACTTGGCTGTTTTTACTGACACTGAAAATGTCTGACTGATTTCCTGTATGCGCTTTGCCTTGGACTGCCCTGTGTCACACTTTCCCACTACTTCTTCGATGACATTGAACCCAATAATAGGCTTCTCAGCAACATTAGGATCATCTGATACTAAAATGGGAACAAGTAATGTCTTTGCGGGGTGGGTTTCACAGTCCAAGTAAAATTCAGTCTCTATCCAGCCCATGTATGGTATTTTACTACCATTTGCCGCTACGGCTACCAGTGGCTCAGATAGGAGCTCGGTGAGGGGTCTTACGATGCTGTGGGGGAGGTGTTTCTTTCGCCACTCATCATTTATTAAACTTGCCTGAGCCCCTGTGTCCCATAAAGCCTCCACTGGTACGTTATCAAGTTGGCACTGGACTAGACATCTTCTTCCGACGAGACTGATGAGCTTGGATTGGCGCTGTGATTGTACGTAATTGTCCGACTGTAGGGGAATCATGGTGTTTTTGCGCTTACCGGCTGGTTTTAGTGGACCTTCAGGATTAGCCTGCAGCGATGTGATGCCGATGTGGGGCCTGAAAGGTGACTGGGTTACTGTTGGTCCCGGTTCAGCAACCCCTTCCCGTTTCCCTGCAGCGTTGTCCGTCTGCAGCCGCGGGAGAGATGGCCTTCTTGTCCACACCTGAAGCAGTGCCTGCAGGCGTCACCAGTTCCAGCTTCTCTACATGCCTGGCACCCTTTAGTCCAAGTGGATGCGCACTTTGATATTGCTGCCCCAGACTCAGTGTACAGTCTCTTTATCTCATGTACATCTGCTCTAAGCCCTTCAATCAGTTTCACAGTCTCTGGGTCTGGTCCTCTGCTTTGCATTTGCCCCTTCTGACTACTTTTGTCACCTGCTTTGCTCAGTCTCTCCTCCTGTGTGTCGGTGTCGCCATCTTGTGGTTGTACCGCTGCTTGTATTTCATTAATTCGGGGTGGTTTGACTGGCACATGTCTCTTAAGCTTGTTTTGCCGCTCTGTTTCAAGACTCGCAGCTTCATTTATTCTTTTAATTAAAACCTCATCTGCAATCCCTGGGTTGCTCAGGTATGGTATTAACTGGAACTTTACAGCTTCACTTAGCAACCCTGTCTCCAGTGACCGCAGGAACTTGCGCTGGATAAGATTTGCACTAAACTGCTCTCCCTCATCTTCTTCCCCTGACTTGCAGAACAGTTTCTCTCTTACCTCTATGGCTCTAAACAGGAAGGCTTGAGCAGACTCCTTGGGATCTTGGACAATGTTCATGAGTCTATGCAGCAGGTCTGATGCGGATTCAGCTTTGTAGTGTCCTCTCAATATGATTCTGAGAGTGGGGAGTGTGAGGTTCCGCTTCACTTCCAGTAGATCTCTGAGATGAAGGCCTGGGCTGACGGCTCTGATAACAGCTTCTATTATGTCATCATCAGAGTATCCCTTCTTGATGCCTGACTCAATCTGGTTGTTTAGACTGGTGAACGAAAGTTTATCTTTCTGTCCTGCTTCCCCAATCTGGCCCCATATTTTAAAGTCTTTCTTTAGTGTGACTTCTGGAACTCTGTGGGTCGCGGGTAGGTTCACCTCTCTTTCAGGAGTTACTGTCATGGTGCTCACTTTCCCTCCCACAGCTCCAATCTTCTCCTCCAGGCGGCGGCGTTCTTCCGCCTGTGTCTGCTGAAGCTGCTCAAACTCCTGCTGGAGTCTTTCCATGGCAGCATTTTCTGACTTCTGTGATTCAGATTCTATTGTTCCATGTTCTTCTAGTAGTTTTACAAATGACTGGAGGTCACTGACAAACTGTTGGAACACCTCGGGTTCTTCACCATCCTCAATTTCACCAATCGTGGATTCCACCATCTTCATCAAAGCACGGCGGTTCCGGCCATTGAACCCTTCCCCTGCCGGCTCACTGCACTTTAGACGATGACACACTTTGATGAGCTCCGGCTTCCCCAAGGCCCACAGTCTTGCGATGATCTCATCCAGTCTTTGCTCCATGTTGATTCTAGGTTCGGCTTTCAGGATGCTTCTTTTTTATTTATTTTCTCCTGGCTGGCTCGCCAAGTTTATGTTACACACGTAAAGACAGAGGCACAGCCTTTAGTGTAACTGGTGAATCTTTAATGCTGTAAATGCAACAAAAGTATATTAGTAGAGGCGCTATCTGCCTCGCGCCGTCACCTCGCTTCCACTGCGCACTAACTGCGCATGCGTGTGTTAAACAGTCTAGCAGCTAACAGTTATCTATCACTGTTACAATCATTGAGGTATCACATAACATATACCGTATAACAGGAATCATGTTTTAAAACAATTAAACTACCGAACTATGTTCGGTAGAGACACCCGTCGATTGCAGAGGCTACGGTAGCTGCTAACAGCGGGCGCTAACGGTACTTAGCATTCACTTTTATTACAGAACAACGATCTTACAACGCAAGATAATTATATACAAAATGTCTTGAACATGAACGAGTCCATTCTAGTGCTATCCAACATGTGCTTATGTACTGAACCCACCTGTAAATGCAACAAAAGTATATTAGTAGAGGCGCTATCTGCCTCGCGCCGTCACCTCGCTTCCACTGCGCACTAACTGCGCATGCGTGTGACGTCACCGGATGCGCTGCGGAGTCCGTCGGTGCGCCACTACTGCCACTTACTGGTGGCGACTGGGATAACACCAGAACGTCCTGTTCAGTCAGTCTACATGCACAATGACAGTGAAAACCAATAACATAAAAATATTGGGGGGTGCCTTTTCTAACTGAAATAGTCATGGGTGCCACACCTGCAGTTTCAAGTCTTTGACTACGCTTAGGCTTCTTAGCCCCAATGAAAATAGCAATTTTAACTTTATTTGGAGCCAAAATGAGTACTGTACTTTACATGCTGCTGGGATGGAATAAATCTCCATCGTTTCGTAATGAAGAGGGCTTTAACTGTTCAACTTTAAATGCCATGTCAGCATCCGTACATCCATCCATCTTCCATTAGACGAGACGATCGATGAAACCATCTCTGCTGTGTTGGCTCCAGACATCCGTGGTCGGCGCCGGTTTGAACCCCGAAATGTGAGCTAATGATCCAGACTGGCCCGTGATCAGACGAGAGCTGAAGCTGATTTTAGATTTCAGCCTTCTTTGGTGGAATATTGTGAAATGCATTTTGTCCATAGCAAGCTGGGATAGGCTCCAGCGAGTCCCGCGACCGGCAGAGCGGGAAAGCGCTCGGCAGATGAATGGATGAATGGATGAATGGCTACCCGGGTGCATCTCAATAAATGAGAGGACTATTCATTCATTCTTGAAGACGAGAAGAAGCCCTATCGTGTTCAGCCACTTAACCGAAGCCGGGTAACGCCTAGCCCCGCTGACTATGGGTGAGAGGTGGGCCACACCCTGGACAAGTCACCAGTTCATCACAGGGCCATTAGAAGATTATGGAAAAGTTAATTTAAAGTTTGACCCTTTTACAGTATAGCTGAAATATTTCAAGCCTTTTGATTATGGCATGATGGCCTTGACATTGCCCAGACACCCCGGTGTTCAGACAATTCGGCTGGCGACCTGCGTGGCCCTTGGCCAACCCGAACCCTAACCCTTCAAACGCCTGATTAGCCCAGACACTGCTTTGGATTATGACGTGTCGTTAAGAAGGTGAAAACTATATATTGTCTGAACATAGAGGACACCCTGTCCCAGACATGGGCAAACCACGGCCCGTTATGCTTTTCAATACGGCCCGCCGAACTTGTCCAATGACCAAAAAATTCAAAATCATAACTTTCATTTTGTCCCTGCAATACCCGTGTTTGACCAGCAGATGGCGCACTGACCATCGGTGGCTTGTAGCGTATTGCTCTGCTTTTAGTTTCGTTTCCCCCATTGCTGGTGTCCCGTCCCCTGTCACAAGACCCTGAAACAGCACCGCAGGAGCTGCAGCTGGAACTGATCAATCTTCAGTCTGACTCCGCCTTGAAGGATAAGTTCAAGTCTCTTAACTTGAATGACTTTTATGCCTCACTTAACGAAGCCACGTTTCCAAACCTCCGGAGGACGGCACAGAAGGTGCTGGTGTTGTTTGGCTCGACCTCCGTGTGTGAGCAGACATTCAGCGTCATGATCAATAAAGCCCGTCATAGATCCAAGTTAACGGACCAACACCTCAGATCTATCCTGAGAATAGAACAGCAAAAATAACTCCAGACTTTGATGCACTGGCAAAAAAGGGAGACCAATAACACTGTTCCCACTGAAATTGGTGAGTTTGTATGTTCTGTTATGAAAGAAAATGCATCTGGAAAGTTTGAACGTGCGTCTTTTAATGAAGTGCGCATTTATGCACAGCAGTGGAACAACAATGAGAGCAGCAGGAATGATTGAGATTTAGTATTTCGTGTTTTGATATGTTTTGAATGTTGAAAGTGATCATCTTTTTTCAATAAATGTTGGTTTATTTAACTTTACGCCTTCAAGTGAAATTTATTAAAAACAGATGCAATCACCAGGTTTGACAGATCACAGCGTCATTGCTATTTTAATCTATTTACATTTCTCCTCACACCGTTGTGCCAAAATATGTGTAAATGCCGCATCTTGCATATTCATTGAGACAAACGTACTACCTGGATAAAGGCTATTTTGCACATTTGAAAGACGCAGTTCTTCGTACACACTGTTAGTAAATCTGGTTGTACATTTATCTGTGTGTTTACTGTGCTATGAGGTTTGCACACTACACGCAGCGCTTTAGTATATCTGGGCCAAACAGTCATCCAAAAGCTCCTGGCCCGGCCCCTCTGTCAAAATTTCAAACCCAATGTGGCCCGCACGTCAAAAAGTTTGCCCACCCCTGGGCTAGCGTCTTCACCTGTGAAAACAGCTCATCTCTGAGCGTTTTCATATCATCCTGAGCTTTCTGCTGGAATGCGGCTATGTCTCCGCGTAGCTCTCCACGCATGGCCTCGATTTGCGTCTTTATGTCAGCCGTCAGCGTCTCTCGAAACAATCTCAGTTCGTTCTGCAGTGCTCGTACCGTGCTAGTAGAGTTGTCCATCCGGTCACCGGGCAGGGACGTTTCATCCCTCACGTTGCTGCGGCCGCTCACGGACGATGTAGCGCTAGCATTAGCATGCGCCGGAGTTACCGGACTAGCTTCAGCCTGCGACGGAGCTACCGGACTAGCCTTAGCAGTCAGTGAAGTTGTTTGGATAGTTTTCTGCGCAAGCTTGCGGATTGATTTGGACGTCATTGCAGACTTGGTTCTGTCAAACCTATAATTTTAAACAAATTGAACCTGTTTGCTTGATCCAGAAGGTGAAAATTGTCGAATATTTAGTGGAGCTGCCCGTCCTCACTGCTTACTCCATTGGGGCGGAAGCGGAAGTCTCCTATTAGAGGTATTTTTTCCTGTTTTTAGAGGTCATGTTTTTCCATGGTTTTTAGATGTAAAAGTGGGGACATATCACCAGTGTTTACATAAAGAATACAAGTCTATGAAGCATCACGTCCCCTGTGAAATAGTCATTGAGCATCACCAGTTTCTTTTTAACTTCACCTTTCTCTAAGGCTTTGTTCCTATTCTAAGGAGGGTTATTAAAACACTTTGTTTCTGAAGCTCATGGGAATCTCATTACTATAATCTACTGGCATCTTTTAGGTTTATACAATCTCTTCACATCAGGTGTAAGACCTTTTCAAATACCACAAAACATTTAGTTTAAGGGAAGAAGACCGTTCGGCCGGGTAACCAGCAAGTTGGTCCGCAACTCCATCCCACTGTGAGATAACTTCGCCGACAAAATGGCATTTAAAAATCTAAGACCAACTGTCCCAAATCATTCTTTGTTTTTTTCTGAATTAATGTAGACATTGTTTTATTAAACATTACTTGTCACCCATGATCTGCTCTCATCGGATCTGAACAGTGGTAGTGTTGTCTCACTGCTCTTGTGTGTGTCGTATATGTGTGCTTGTTCAGGTATATTTCTGCCGTTCCCTGGCCATGGCCTACATTGAATCCAACTGCCTCCAGAGGTTTCAAGAGCTAGTTTGTGATCAGGACACGCCAGCTGGTCTCAGACCTGTACTCAGCAAGCTGTGTACTTTGTATGGAATGTGGAGCCTCAGCAGCCACATGGCCAACCTGTACCAGGGTATGTACAACAATATATACGATACCCCGACCTGCATGACTGCGTCACATTCCATAAACATCAGCCAATAATAAACCGAACTATTGAGGAGCAAATTTTGAAGCTCCATTTACTGCAATAGTTTAAAGTGATCCATAATCAACTAGAAAACGACAATCAGAGACTGCAGACCCCGCCTCCAATAGACTATTGGATCTTGTGAGACAGTAAACAGGGCTTCCGGATCAGAGGGGCCAAACCTGCTCTAGCTTGCTGCTCCGGAACGTACTACAAGACTCCTTCTGGACTCTTTTTCCCATCATGCCATTTGTGTCCCTCCCTCTTAAAGTGGCAGTTTACAGCACAGGCACAATTCCAGATGTAAAAATCATTCTAGAATCTGGATCCAGATCCGGATCAACGCCATTCTCGTGGAGGACCGAGCCATGGACAGAACCTTGCTTGTGTAAATATTTCAAGTCGATTGGGTTACTAGTTTTTGAGTTATGCGCTCGGACAGACAAACAGACAGACAAACAAACAAACGGACACAATTGCAATACCCTCGCCTCCTCTTCGGCGAAGGTAAAGATCACTTTTGGATCAGCAACAAAATTTGGTAAAATTTCAAACATTTCCTGAAAATGTCATCAAGATCTCTCCGTGACTGTTTGAGCTATCTTCCTAACAGAAGGACAAACAAACCAACACTGGTGATTACATAACCCCGGTCTCGGGAGGGGTATTAAATGAATAAATGAATTGAGCTGCGGCGGCGTTTCTGATCAGAACCTCAATCCTGGATGACAAGGAGCAGCTCTGAGGCTGGAGAGTGCATTTATAGAACGGTGATGGCTTGAGAGGAAATGCAAGATGAGATGTAATATTATTTAACACGCTTTGTTACTGTTCAGGGAATTACTTCAGCGGTGCAAAGCCTGCCGAGTTGATCCAGACGACCATCCTCACACTCTGCTCCCAGGTAGGGACAATGTCCATGTCCCTCTGCGTGCCCCTGTTCATACTATTGTGGAATAGAAGGCCTTGGAAACATTGGATTAAGATTCAGTACTCTTCATATAGAAAAGAGAGGAATGAAGGTGAGCAGGAGTAAGACAGAGTACATGTGTGTACATGAGAAGGTCCCAGGGGGGACAGTGAAGCTACAAGGAGTAGACGTAAAGAAGGGAGAGGACTTCAGGTACCTCGGGTCAACAGAGCAGAGTGATGGAGAGAATGTGGAAAGGAGGTGAAGAATGGTGTGCAGGCAGGCTGGAACGGGGGGAGGAAAGTATCAGGTGTGCTCTGTGATAGGACGAAGGGACAGGTCTACAAGACAGTGGTGAGGACAGCCATGATGGACGGCTTAGAGACAGTGGTGAGGACAGACATGATGGACGGCTTAGAGACAGTGGTGAGGACAGCCATGATGGACGGCTGAGAGACAGCGGTGAGGACAGCCATGATGGACGGCTTAGAGACAGTGGTGAGGACAGCAATGATGGACGGCTTAGAGACGGTGGTGAGGACAGCCATGATGGACGGCTTAGAGACAGTGGCTCTGAGGAAAAGACAGGAGGCGGAGCTAGAAGAGGAGGAGATGAAGATGCTGAGGTTCTCCTTGGGAGTGACCAGGTTGGACAGGATTAGAAATGAGACAATAAGAGGGACAGTGAAGGTTAGACGTTTTGGAGACAAGGTCAGAGAGACCAGACTTTGATGGGTTGGACATGTCCAGAGGAGAGACAGGGACTATATCGGTAGAAGGACGCTGAAGATGGAACTGCCAGGGAACAGGACTAGAGGACGACCCAGGAGAAGAGACATGGACGTAGTGAGGGAGGACATGAGAGTGGCTGGTGTTGGGGAGGACGATGCAAAGGACAGGGTGAGGTGGAGGACGTTTATTTGCTCTGGAGACCCCTGACAGGAAAAGTTTAACATTCAGAAGTCGACCCTTCATATATTAGAGCCAGACTTTCCTGGTCATGCTGCTGTGTGACTAACAGTAGGCCGATCCATTTCTACAAAACTGTGGCCAGATTCTCAGGACTTTGATCCAAGCCAGAGTCCAGCCACACTTATGTCTCAACACTGAAGGCATAAAGACGTCCAAAAGTGGTCCACATGTCCTTCAAACTGAAAATGTAGTCGGCTGCTCAGACGCTGTATTCTTGAGGCGTCTTCTCTCTCTTAAGATGGGTGATGAGTTTGTGTCTCGTAGGTGCTGCTGCCTCAGAGCTTATTCTAATTCTAAATCTTCTTATTCCCTTTCTCTCTCTTGCAGTTGAAGGATGATGCAGTCGCCTTAGTGGATGTTCTCGCACCTCCCGATTTCATTCTCAATTCGCCGATTGGCAATGCTGATGGACAGGTAAAAAAAGAATATGAAGGCGTTGCGCCTGCTAACCGCAACTACGTTGTTTTAAGACGTTGAAACAGGATTGAGGAAACCCCTCGAAGTATTCTTTCCAGCGTCCGACAATATCCCGAGCCGAGGTCAGTTGCTCCGCTTTCCGCTTCCGAGGCAGCGGACAATTTGCCAGAATTTCTTCAAGGCCGACCAATAGTCTTCCTCCATGGCCTCATCATGGAGGAAGACTATTCTCTTCTTTAAATCTTTTTTGTTGGGTTTGAAGTACATATATATGTGCACATACAGTACATGTACAGCCTCTTTTTTCACATTTTCAGCTCCCCCTGCATCACTTTCAGCTCTTCCCTATTGCCATCCCTGAATGCCCTCTCCGTTGTTACCCAGGGTTTGTTGTTTGGGTGACACCTCACAGTCCTTGTTGGGACATTGGAGTCCACACAGACGTTGTTACACTCTGTGAGTCCGTCGATGTCGTCTCCATGTGACTCACTAGGTGCGTTTACATGGACAACATTTCTTTATTCTGATCAGAGTTCAGAGTAAGATTCTGATCCGATGCGCCGTGTTCATGGACCCTAAAAATCCGATCCGATTAGGATTTGCGTGTTCATGCATCACACTTTTGATCGGAACAGAATATTCTGACATGCGCAGTTTGACCCAAAGCACCGGAAATGGTAGAAGAAGAAGCGTAGCGTAGCGACTTCCGCTGTAAACAAATCATCGCTCCGCGCTTTCCTGCCTGAAACGTCAGCGTTATTTCGCTCGTTTTCCCCGTTTTGCGCTTTTAGTTTCCTCCTTTAATGTCTCCGGCAACATGTTTGTCTCAGATATTGACCAGTTCTGTCTTCCGCCCGCCGTGCTTTTCGCTCGCTCTGCTTCAACTAGCTTCCGGCAATAGCAGCAGCGCGTGTAGCTGACGTCACAGACATGCGCAGTAAGGACGACTTGTACCGAAACATCGGAATAATTGTTTCCATGCGCCCTGACCGGGTCACAAATCGGTATAAGCCACCCCTCTCCATCGGGATAGAATTGTGACCGGATCAGGCTGGATTGGGTTAGACTATTCCGGTTAAGGTGTGTCCATGAAGCATTTTTATTACGATCAGGATTTTAACCGGGTTAAATGTGTCCATGTAAACGCACCTACAGAGTACATCCCATTCCATGGACTCAAAACAGGGTTCCAGATGGACCAGGCTGTGGTCAGAACTTCCCAGGGGGGGGGGGGGGGTGAAGAGCTGTATGCACCCTTAATGTCAGCATACAGCTTGTCCAAAGTCTTCCCCTCCCAGGTTGGACGGTCCACATACTGGGTGAAGGCTGTCGGGGTTTTGTCCATGTTGACATGTTTGACATCCCCAGAGATGGTGATGAGGGTGTTGGGTTGAGACGCCTGGAGCTCTGCCACTGCTCCGTGGGTGACAGTGTGGGTTGGCCATCAAGTGTAATGGTTTATTTGATATATGAGCTTATTGTCAATATTCTTTGACTAATCCTGGTTTTGTTCTTCCTCTTCTGCAGCTTTACAGGAATCTGTGGTCTGTGATTATGCAGGGCAGCCAGGTGCTTGAGCGGCCATCCTGGTGGAAGGAGTTCTGCTCAGACAAGCCCGTGGTTGGATCCCTACGTCCAAAACTCTAGGACCGTGACATAAGCTGGACATGTGCCTGTCGTATCCAGAATACCGATGTAAACTGTGTGTTTTCCGACTCACAAACTGTATAACTTCAAATGGAATATCCATATGTACAATGGCTTCGCAAAGGTATTCATAACTTTTCCACATTTTGTCACAACCACAAACATAACTATATTTTATTAGACTGTTATGTAAATGAGCAACACAAAGTGACAAACAATTCTGAACTAGAAAGAAGACTGTCCTATATTTGGCTCAGTCCCTCTTCCCTTCAACCTGGACCTGATCTGTCCTGTCCCTGCTGAAGTGAAAGACTCCGAGAGCATGACGCTGCCACCTTGATGTTTGACAGTAGGCGAGGTGTGTTCAGAATGTTGCCGTTCATCCACACATATCGTTTTGCATTTAGGCCAAGAAGTTATAACTTCACCTCCTTGACACACCCCTAAAACTTTATTCTTGAACGGTCGTGTGTTCCTTGGCCGAAAGTACAGTGGTAATCCAGCCTGGAAGTTACGAAAGTATGGACTACCTTTTCTGCATCTTTTTGGGTGCAATTGTTTGCATGGAGAGAAAGGGGGACTGAATACTTTTGCCCACTACACTTTTCAGTTTTTATTAGTAAAAATAAATGTGTTTCAATTTAAAATCATGTACACTTTTCTTTATACTTCACAATTGTGCGCGGCTTTGTGTTGGTCTTTCACAGAAAATTCCAATAACATATATATATATTTGGTTGTGGTTGTAACGTGACAAAATGTGAAAAGGTTCAGCGGGTATAAATACTTCTGCAAGCCACTGCACATGTTGTTCTTGCTGTATCTCTGCATTTCAGCACAAGATGTTGAGAAGTGTCCAAAATGGTATCAAGTCAGATTTTGTTTGTATCGCTGAAATTCACAAATGACAATGTGCCTCTGAGAGCTTTACAATCTGTACAAGGATTCAAATGTGAATTTATCTTTCCAGAAAAATCCTGAAAATGACTGAATTCACATGACTTGATAGCAATAGCAAAAGTTCAACTCAATACTGTAGTGCAGGAGTCGGTAACCTAAGATGGCTGGTTACGTGAGGGCCTTTACGTTGGCACGCAGAGAATATTAAGATGACAAAATACTGTATTTAATACCTCACAAGAAATGCAGCACACTATATTTTCTGAAATACTAATTGTGGCAACCCCTCACAGGACAAGCCGAAAGTACAGTAGTAGTAGTACAATAATGTTTTAAGCAATTTTAGGCCTATATCAAAGCTTTCTTTCTTATCTAAAATTTTAGAAAGTGGTTTTAACGCAGCTTTTAGATTTTATGTGTCATAATAATATATTTGAGGAGTTTCAGTCTGGTTTTAGAGCACGGCACAGTACAGAAAGGGCACTTCTCAAAGTATCAAACGACCTTCTTTTAGCTGTTGACGTGGGACAGTTCCGTCTTAATTCTTTTAGATTTAAGCACAGCTTTTGATACAGTGGACCATGTGATTTTAATTAATCGTTTAAATACATGAGTTGGGATCACGGACAAGGCACTAAGCTGGTTTGAATCGTATCTTTTTAAAAGAACTTTTGCAGTCACCATAGATAACTTTGTTTCCTCTAAAGCACTCATTAGCTGTGGTGTACCGCAAGGTTCGATTTTAGGCCCAATTTTATTTTCAATTTACATGCTTCCGCTGGGCCAGATCATCCGGCGGCATAACGTCTCCTTTCATTGTTATGCAGACGACACACAGATATACCTTCCCCTGAGACCTGGTGACCCAGCAAGCCTAGCTGCTGTTTTTAACCTTCAATTAAATAACTCCAAATCAGAAATCATTCTATTTAACCCCCCTGACCCCTTCTGTCCTTCAGTACTTGGTCCACTATCACACAACCTCAAACCCACTGCAAAAAACCTGGGAGTTATATTTGATCACAATCTGGACTTCACCTCACACATCAATTCTACTGATCGATCGTGCTTCTTTCACCAACTATTGATTACAAAAGTAAAGCACATGCTACAACGGTCAGACCTGGAGAAAGTAATCCACACACTCATCTTCTCAAGACTCGGTACAGCGGAGGCCACGTGGAGGCTGTCTTCTCCTTGTCAGGCACTTTGTGGCTTGTTTTTTTTTTGTTTTTTTTTTAGACTTTGACATTTTTTATTACATATACACAACAACAGTAACAACAACAACAACAACAACAAAAAACCATAGAACAGGTGAGGGCAAGGTTGCTACAATAATATGATACACAATATATAAAAATGATAGGAAACATATCAGGTACAATTCAAAACAGTCATTCAACGCGGGTCTTAAAGATATAGCAGTCCCATTTTTCCCAAAGTTTATCCCCCGTCTCCTTCTGTAGGCGGCGAGCGAAGGTCATTTTCTCCATATTACAAGCAGAGTTAATAATATTTTGAAATAATTTGATAGTAGGAGGGTTTTTCTGGAGCCAGCATTTAGTTATTGCTTTCTTACTTGCGGCCATAAAAATCTTCAGAAGATACTCATCTGTCTTTCTGAGCCCGTCTGGTAATTTCCCGAGGTATAGAAAAATAAAGGAGGATTTAAATAATATTCCAAAAGTTTCAAAGATTAAATGTTCCACACTTCTCCAGAAGGGCTGGAGGAGTGGGCAGGACCAAAATACATGTACAAAATCGGCAGTGTCTGCTCCACACTCCCTCCAACAGGAATACTGCAACCCGCTCGATTTTGTTTTCTGGTGAGGGGTAATAAAAAAACGAATAATATTCTTCCAACAAAAATCTCTCCAAAAAAAGGAATCTGTGGATGAAGTTTGAGTATGCCATATTTGAAGCCACATTTCATCAGATATAATAATGTTGGCTTCTTTTTCCCATCGCTGTTTTATATATGTCGTTGTATTATTATTCATGAGATTAAATCCTTTATACAACTGACCAACAATGCCTCTAGTACCCTTTGAACTATAAGCATCGATGAATAATTGTGTTACCTTTGATGGTTCTATATTGACAGAAGCTCGTATTTCATTATGGAAAAAGTGGCGGATCTGTAAATATCTGTAAAAATCCTCTTTCTCCATCTCATAAGTCCGGCATAGATCATTAAAACTCATTAGCCTTCCTTCCTTTACGATCGAACAGAAGGCAGTGATGCCTTGCTCGGTCCATTGTTTGAACCTGTGGTCCATTACTGCTGGGAGGAAGTGTGGATGAAACGCCGGCCAGCTCAGAAGTCCAATCTCTCTGTGGAGCTGAAATCTTTTCACCACCCCTGACCATATTTTCAAAGAGAAATTAACACATCGACTCCCAAATTGTTGTACTTCAATGGATTTGCTTGGGCAGCCCAATACAGACTGAACTGGTAGGTTTGTTAAAGACAGTTCCATGTCCTTCCATCTGGCCTCGTAGGCTGGGTTGCACCAACACACCAGGGGCCTCAGTTGAGCTGACAGATAGTAATCCTTCAGACAAGGTAGACTCATGCCCCCCCCTCTCCACCGGCTGCTGCAGTGTCGAATATCTCACTCTTAGCTTTTTGTCATTCCAAACAAATCTTGAAATGTGTCTGTCCCACTCCCTAAATTGCTTAACTGGGATCTCAATTGGAAGAGCTGTGAATAAATATAACAGTCTAGGGAGAACATTCATTTTAACAGTCCGAATTCTGCAGCCCAGGTCCAGAGGGAGCAAGCCCCACCTGCCCAGATCATCATAAACTTCCATGTTAATATGTTTATAATTAACATCAAACATCTGTGAGAGATCCTTTGTTAGGAACACCCCTAGGTATTTAATTTGCTGTTGTGACCAATTTAATTTATATCTGCCTCTTAGTTGTCTTGAAGGGACAAAATAAAAAGGTAACAGTTGTGTTTCTGGACATTAAGTCTGTAGCCCGAGTATTTCCCGTACATCTCCAGAGTGTTCATTAATAATGGAATGCTGGATTCAGGGTTTTGAAGTGTTACCATAACGTCATCTGCGTACAGAAACATTTTGTTTCTGACATTCCCTGTGGTTATGCCCTGCAGAGCAGGGTTCTCTCTTATTTTCTGTGCCAGTGGCTCGATAAAAAAATTAAAGCGCAGCCCTGTCTACATCCTCGCTGTAGTTTTATACGGTTTGAGAGACAGCCATTGATCTTTATCCTTGCTGTTGGTGAGGAGTAGAGTGTTCCTATAAACAAATCACAAAATAAAAATCTTTTCATAACTTGAAATAAGAAGTCCCATCCCACTGAATTGAAAGCCTTCTCCGCATCAAGGCTGAGAAGGACTGCGCTTGACTTTCGCCGTATATTGTCGTGTTTGCCTGTTACTCATGAAGCCTGTCTGGTCCTCATCGATTAACGACCATTATTGTGTTCAGTCTGTTGGCTAAAATAGCTGCGTATAATTTATAGTCTACATTCAGCACACTAATTGGTCTATATGCTTTACAGTCCATTTTATCCTTCCCCTCCTTTGGTATTACTGATATAAATGCTTCACTCCATGATGGTGGGCGGAGTCAACAGTTCAGGGTGTGGTTGAAGGAGGCTTTCAGCAGAGGAAGTAACATTTCTCTCATGCCTTTGTACCATTCTGGAGGGAACCCATCACAGCCTGGTGATTTATTGGCACTGAGACCCAAAATTCCACCATCAATCTCCTCTATTGTTATTTCACGAACCAATGTATTGTTTTGATCATTTCCTATAGAGGGTAAATCTAATAAAGCTAAAAATTGCTGAATTGAAGAGTCATCTGGCTTATCTGGTTGTGTGTATAGAGATTGATAATATTTTTCAAATGCCTTATGGATTCCCTCCAGTTTATCATATGACTTGTTTGTTATAGGATCCTTGATTTTGTGGATTGAATTTTCATCTCGTTGCTTCCTAAGTTTCCATGCAAGTAATCTAGATGCTTTAGATCCCGCCTCATAATGTCGCTGTTTCATAAATCTTAGCTTTTTTTTCAATTTCCTCACCAAGGATCTTATCAATGTCCTGTTTAATTGGCCTCATTTGCTCCAGTGTCGAAGGATCCTTATTGATACTATGCAGTTGTTCCAGATTTTTTAGTTGCGCCTGCAAGTCTGCTAATTTCTTGTCTCTTAGCCTCTTCAGCCTCACACATTTGGCTATGATTTTCCCCCTAAGATATGCTTTAGCAGCATCCCACAGGATTGCAGGATTAACTGTTCCATTATCGTTGAATTCCAAATAGGTCTTCAGTCCCTCTGCCATTTCGGCTTTGAACGCATTATTATTCAGTAGTCCAGTATTCAGTCTCCACAGGGTGTTTTTTTTTGGCCTTCTATCTAGGTTAAACTTCAGAGTTAGGCCAGCCACTTTGTGGCTTGTTGTCTGTGAAGGTGATCTATGAATAATATATAATATATAAATAACATTTACTTCCTTACTGAAGCTAAATGATGAGCTCAGGTAACGACCAGCAGGTCGAGCCTCGACGTCACCAACAGCAGAACCTGTCAGGTAAAGATGGACCCTGTTCGGATCATGGGTTCTGTTGTCTCAGCAGAAGAACTCAAGGTGGGACTTTTATTATTCCGCATTGCAGAGCCGGCCCTAGCCATTTTGGTGCCCTAGGCGAGATTATGATTTTGCCCCCCCCCCCCCATACACAGCAAACATTATATATATAAAACATTAATAACAACAGCCATATGACGGACCTTAAAAGTTTAATTATTCTTCAAAACAACAAGCACACGCTATACAATACAAATAATAAAATAAAATAAATAAACAGAAATAAAACAGGGTTACTGTTCAGATTAAGAGGAAATTAAAAGTCCTGACAGCTTCCACACAAACAATGCAAAACAGATACATAGCAAATAATTTTGCCATGATAGCTTACATTTAAAATTTTACACGTCTGGACTTCCTTGCGGCAAAGGCATCGATGGTATCATCAAATGATACCTGTCTTGAAAGCTCATGATTTATGCAGTGGCGGGCGGTCAGGGCATGCAAGGCCTTCTCTGCTTGCCTAACATAACCAGAAATCAAGAATACATGATCATATTTATGATAAAATCAATTTAATTTTATGTATATATATATATATATTCTTCACATTCATGTTATATTATATTACAGTGATGTATTTTTAGGTGAGAGTTTTTATCCAATCAGAATTCAGCTAGCTTGTGTTGCCAGGCGGATTTCATAGTACCAGTGGCAAGTACTATCCGTCCGAGACCTTCAGAATCAGCGCTGCTTGCCGTCTGTGTTGTGTCAGTGAACGGGCTCGTAGAGTTGAGTTGATAGACAGTTGCGATAGCCAATCAGATCACGAGTTGGTGAAACAAGTCCTTCCTGCTTGTCTCACGTCACAACTCAATAACGCGTCCTGTGATTGGCTCTTAGAGTTGATAGACAGTTGCGATAGCCAATCAGATCACGAGTTGGTGAAAGTAAGGCCTTCCTGCCTGTGATTGGATACTCCGTGTGAGAGGCAGCGCTAGGCATATGTCATCAGCTAATCAGCTGGCGCCGGTACGGCGCGACCCACCTAAGATAAAACCACAATTATTCCTGCGCTTTTAACCCACAATGGCCGAAGGAGGGGTAAGTGTGTATTTGGTTGTGGATATTCTTGAAAGGCCATTTTCAAGACGGACCTTTACAGAGAAGCTACTAGCTTCGGCTCACGAGAGCTAGCTTCAAGCTAGCTCCGGAGCTAGCTAACCTGTCCCGGGTGGGGAAAGGATTGGTACGCCGCTTCCAGGCTTCAAACTTTTGGCTTACGGCTTCCGAGAGTCGCTGCAAATTGTTCTGCTGGGAATGCCCTTTGTTTGCAAGGGATCGATTTAATGTTTGGAGCAACACCGGATTTAGGAACTTTAAGAAAGGAGAATGGATTTTGTTTTCAAACGGGACAGCCGTTTTGGTGAGTACCAACATTTTATTTATTTAACATGATAACGAAATAAAATCACAGATATACTGTAAATGCAATGTGTGTAAATAATGTGGTGCGCCGGTGCAGCTGTGTGATTGTAGTGGAAGTACAACACGTTGTGTTGCAGTCTTTCTTATATTAAACTGCAAGTTCGCAATTTAAAGCTTCATGGTGGACTTTAAAACGCTTTGGAAAAATTCCCTTTTATTTATAACTTTGATAGTACCACATATAGTGGTAAGTTTTAATTGCTGATGCAATTTATTGATTTTTAAATGCTCCGGAAAAAATATCCTGTGTTCTACACGATTGAGGTGATGCAGCACCCAGTAGTGCGTAAGTGTGTGTTTGTACATTATTTCTAAAGCAGTGGTGTCATAAATGATGGTATTATGAGGGGTATTTATTCAAGTCGGACTAAGTAGGACTTCACTGAAGGCCTAGGTGTAAAATGCACCGCCCGCCACTGGATTTATGCTTATTAAAGCAAGTCCATTGAGACGCTCTTGTGACATCGTGGATCTCAGGTCAGTTTTTATAAGCTTTAGTTTGGAGAAGCTCCTCTCTGCAGCATACCTGTCAACCTCCAAGGCTCCATGGCCTTACAAACCGTTGATTTCTTCCTTACAAAATACAAAATAACCTTACACCATATATTTTTTTTCAAATGCATTTATTTATGTACATAGTTGGACATTATTAATTAGGATACAGTTTAATTTTGATATTTTAACTAAACTAAAATATCCATTAATAATGCTTGTAATTTAATTTTTTTAATAAGAAACAGATATTTCAGGGGGGAAAATCGTTAGCATTTTTATTTTTGTAAACCAAACTTAAGTATCGATCAATGATGCTTGTAATTTAAATTTCAAACAGGGACAGAAAATACAAACCTTTGCTGGCTTGTGATTGGGAAACATGTTTTTCACGTTTCTTGATATTCGGTGCAGACCGGATGGGACTGTAACAGTTCGTGTTCGTGTTCGTAATTCCTACTCTGCAGAGAGTCAGTGAAGGCATCCAGGGAGGAGGGGCGGGGTGTGTGTGAGCGTGGAGGGTGTGTGAGAGACGGGACAGGATATCTGTCCTGTTAGCGGCGGGGTTACCGATTAATAAAAGCTTGTTCTGAGACCCATCTCGTCCTTGTTTCAGCGTCTGACGGACGCTACGAATTTGCGTTTTCCCGTACAGATGTTCTTCTACGCCGTACACGTCTTAGAATGCATAAAAACCGTACTTTGTACGGCAAAAACGTACTGGTTGACAGGTATGCTGCAGCAGCAACCGTCACGGTCTAGCTGAGGTGCGCACTGATAAATCGCCCCCCCCCTCTCCTTGGACGGTCAAGGCATTGTGTTTCAGGTCATACCAAGAATGACAAACAACGAGGGGGGGTGTTGTAACATATTGTGTTATGACGCGCGAATTGAGTGCGTGCTTTGCCTTTCGTGCTGTTGTGTTTTGTCCCTGTGGAGTTGCCGTAGGGCAGAATAAATCAAGATGGCTCCCTGCTAAACACGGTGTCCTGTGTCGAATACATTACATGGTGTCAGAAGTCTGTCAAGAACAGTCAAAAAGAACTCAATAATGGCATCTTCGCAGTTTGAGCACCCGAAGATCGACTGGGAAGCCCAGGATATGTACAAGGAATTCGAACGATTCAGGAGTCACGTCGAATTTGTCTTCGAGGGACCGCTCTCCGAGCTAACGGCTAAGCAGCTAGCAGGCTGGCTAGGTACGTGGATCGGCGAGCAAGGACGGGAAATATACAAGACGCTGACGTGGGCCGAAGGTGAGAAAGAAGATCCTTTGAAAGTGCTGGATAAGTTTGCAAGCTATGTCAGACCGAGGAAAAATAAAAGGATTGCGAGACACCGTTTCAAGCAGAGGAAGCAAGGCTCCAGTGAAAGTTTTGATAACTTTGTGAAGGAATTGCGACTCATTCTAATGGACTGTGAGTACCCGGATTCAGACGACATGCTAATTGATGCCATAATCGCGGGAGTGAAAGAAAAACGTGTCCAAGAAAGACTGCTAGACAGAGGTGAGGAGCTAACGCTAGCTAAAGCTATCGAAATACCTCAGCAGTTTGAAATGTCGCAGAAGCAAATAAAAATAGTCAGAGAAGAAGATTCACCAGTATCTGTTATGTCTTTTAAGCCTAACTACTCAGCATCCAATAAGAAAATATTCAATAAAAGACAAACGAAGCCCATTTATCAGAAGCAAGCATCAGTCAGCCAGCAGAGAAGCTGCACGAGTTGTGGAAAAGACGCGGAACATAAGTGGACCAAGGGCAAGTGTCCAGCTAAAGGCTCTGTGTGTTCCTACTGTCAGAAACCAAATCACTGGGTGGCTGTGTGTCGAAAGCGACCGATTAATGCAGTGAGTGTCGAACGAAGTCAAGATTTCACAGATGATGAAATTTTGGACATAAACCTGACATGGACTGATGGTGCTGCGGAGGATAAATGGATGGTAAATTTGGAGATTCTGTCTCAGGAGGTGACTTTCAGAATAGATACAGGAGCAAAGTGCAACACAATGACCCTGTACAGGTACCAGCTGCTAATGCACTCAGGTGAGCTGAAGCGCTCTAGCAAGGTGCTCCGCTCATATTCTAACCACAAGCTGAAGCCGGTGGCTGCAGTTGATCTTCTGGCCAAACACAAGAAGTGTGAAGTGTGTGCAGAATTCGAAATTGTGGACATTGCACAGGAGAATGTGCTCTGCGGTGAGACAGCTGAGGCTTTAGGCTTGATTATTCGTGTTGACACACTGAAATATGCTGCTGAGAAGAACATCTTGAGTATTGCTGATGCCACCGCTCCAACACAGAGTGTAGCAGCTGGACTGCTTGAGTTCCCAGAGTTGTCACGCACGACTGGAACCCTGCCAGGTATGTATGTACAAGATCAAAATTGATCCAGATGCTGTAGGTGTGGTTCACCCTGTCCGCCGCCAGCCAGCTGCACTCAAGGGAAAGATAGTGGAGAAGCTACATGAGATGGAGAAAGATGGCTATATCACCAGAGTTGAGCAACCAACAGCATGGGTGAGTTCAATGGTAGCTGTAGTCCGCAATAGCAAGATCAGAATTTGCATAGATCCAAGTGACTTAAATAAAGTAATAAAGAGGGAACACCACCCCATGCGCACCATAGAGGAAGTTATAGCTGCAATACCTGGTGCTAAAGTGTTTTCAGTTCTGGATGCAAAGTCAGGATTTCTTCAGATAAGGCTGGATGAAGAATCCTCATTCATCACAACCTTCAACACCCCGATAGGAAGGTACAGATGGCTGAGACTCCCGTTTGGACTGAAATGTGCACCAGAAATTTTCCAGCGCATCATGGATGAAATGCTCGAGGGCATCGCTGGAGCAATCAGCGTGATGGATGACATTCTGATAGCAGCACCTACGAGGGAGGAGCATGATGCTATCCTGCGCAGAGTAGCTCAGAGAGCAACAAGCTACAATCTGAGACTCAACTTCAATAAGTGCTACGTTCGTCAGGCGTCAGTGCCATACGTGGGGCACTTGATAACAGCTGATGGACTGAAACCAGACCCAGCGAAAGTTGAGGCAGTTCGGTGTATGTCACCACCAACAGACAAAGATGGTGTCCGCCGCTTCTTGGGTTTTGTCACTTATTTGTCAAAGTTCATACCAAACCTCAGTGAGGAGGATGCTCCGCTGCGTCAGCTCCTCAAGAATGATGTAGAGTTTGCATGGCAACCAGCGCAGCAGCAATCATTTAACAAACTCAGGGAGTTGTGTACACACCCTCCAGTGCTCAAGTATTTTGATCCTGCAAAGCCTGTAGAGATTTTCAGCGATGCTAGCAGCAGTGGGCTTGGAGCTGTCCTGCTGCAGGACGGTCAACCTGTTGCTTTCTCATCAAGATCATTGACTGACGCGGAAACGCGTTATGCGCAAATCGAAAAGGAGATGCTCTCCATTGTGCATGCCTGCATCAAGTTTCACAACTACATATTTGGCACCCATGTCACGGTTTACAACGACCACAAGCCGCTTGAGGATATCTTCAAAAAATCACTGCTGTCTACTCCCATGCGCATCCAGAGAATGCGTCTTCGTCTGCAATGGTATGACTTAACAGTGAAATATAGGAGAGGAAAGGACATGGAGCTGCCTGACACGTTGTCCAGAGCGCAGATTGCAGAGAGCAGGCCAGAGATGGATGGACTAGAGTGTGTGTCCATGCTCAGCTTTGTCTCAGTTAGCAACCGGAAACAAATAGAACTGCAGGAGCGCACAAAAGACGAGCTAAGCTGTCTCAAACAGACCATTCAACATGGCTGGACTGAACACAGACGGGATGCGCCTCTTGCTGTTCAGCCATACTGGGACTCCCGAAGCCAACTCGTCATGTCTGATGGGATTATTTTCAAAGGACTACGTATAGTAGTACCCCCAACCATGCGAGAGCACATGCTAAAACTTGTACACCAATCTCATCTAGGGATGGTGAAGAGCAAACAGCGAGCTCGGGAAGTTCTGTACTGGCCAGGAATGAGTTCAGAAATTGAAGAAGTGGTCAGGAACTGTAGCAAGTGTGCAGACTTTCAGAATAAGATGCCCAGACATCCACTCAAGCCAACAGAAACTCCAGAACTGCCATTTGAGGAGGTGGCTTCAGATCTGTTTGAGTTTCAAGGAAAACAGTATATCCTGCTAGTAGATTACTACTCAAAGTTTATCGAAGTGGATGAACTGAAAGACATGCGCAGCTGCACCACGATACAGATTCTGAAAGCCCAATTCAGCAGACATGGAATTCCTGCAACTCTGAGGACAGACAACGGTCCACAGTACTCCTCAGAGGAATTCAGAGATTTCTGTAAGAGTTATGGAATCTCACACAAGACATCTTCACCACACACTCCACACTCAAATGGTGAAGCAGAGCGTGCAGTGCAAACTGTAAAGAAGCTGTGGTATAAAGCGCCAGACAAGCACCTAGCTCTGATGGATTATAGAACTACTCCAATGGAGTTGGTAGGTCTGTCGCCAGCTCAGCTGCTCATGGGTAGGAGACTTCGCAACACATTACCTTCTGCTCGTGTGCTGCTTGTACCTACAGCCTATAACCATCTTGAAGTTAAGAAACTTCTGGACAAGACAAAGGACACTCAAAAGTTCTATAATGACCGGAAGAGAGCAAGCAATCCGCCTGCTGTTCTCAAACCGGGTGATGAGATCAGGATGCAACCGTATCCTGGCAACCACAAGTGGTCCCCTGGAGTTGTGGTGAAGCCACACAGTGCACCGCGATCCTATGTTGTGGAATGTGGAAACAAGGAATACCGCCGCAACAGCCAACACCTTCGCAAAAGCACTGCAGCAGCCAACCGTCCACGCCACTGGATGCGTCAGGAACCCTGGACTGAAACATCAGGTCTGCCTGAGAAGGAGACAGCGTCTCCTGAACTCTCTCCCTCATCACCCAAAGTACATTTGAGCCCTACTCGAGTCCGCCCACCTGGACAGATTACTACCAGGCTCGGAAGAGTTGTGAAGCCTCCCGATAGACTGAATTTATAACATTCCTTCCTAGTTGCAGTGTGTGAAATCGAATGTTTTCACTGATTTCTGTTTTTGTTTAAGTTCGTTGATGCTGCAGACTGGATATTTAAGTTTGTTATTTATCTAAGTAAGTAAAACTGTAAATAACAGGTAAGTAAGTTTTGACTATGTTCATATGTTCATCTCTAATATATAATGCATGTTTCTTTGCTAAGGAGGGGAGATGTAACATATTGTGTTATGACGCGCGAATTGAGTGCGTGCTTTGCCTTTCGTGCTGTTGTGTTTTGTCCCTGTGGAGTTGCCGTAGGGCAGAATAAATCAAGATGGCTCCCTGCTAAACACGGTGTCCTGTGTCGAATACATTACAGGTGTTGTTTTTAATTTTTTCTGTATTTGTTTGTTTTTTATTTTCTAGGCAGAGCATGAGAAAAGGGCGCCCGTTGGGGCAATAAATTATAACTATTATTAGTTTATTTTCTTTCTTTTTTTTATATATATATATATTTTTCGAGGCTTGGAGTGGCGCCCCCTCCAGCTGGTGGCGCCCTAGGCAACCGCCTAGTTCGCCTATGCCTATCCCCTCCCCATTGACTCTACCAGGAACATGAGCGCAGTGAAAGTGGAGCAGAAAGCGGAGCAGCGTCCGGATCAAACATCAACAGCGGCTCACGTTTCTGTCGGTCCAGAAGTTTTCAGCGTCCAGAACTCAGAACCTGCTGAGACGCTCAAACAAAGACTCTGACGCAGCTTAAAATAAGATCCATTCTACTTTCGCTTTTGATTCACAACCTGTGACAGTTCTGCCGAGTAACAAGTGACGTCATCGCTCAGACTAAATTCTGATTGGCTCAGACTAAATTCTGATTGGCTCAGACGGACGGGGAAGTCCGCTCCTCTCGGGTTTTGTCCTCACTTCACCCTTGATGGTCGGACTGGAAGCTTTAAAGAATCTTGTGGCTGTTCTGTTGTTTGAGCTGCAGATGGGACAGTTCACGATGAAGACCTCGGTTCTGGTTCTGGTTCTGGTTCTGGGTACAGGTGTACCTGGGGCGGTGGGAGGTGAGTTTCTATCCTGCTGTCTGGGTTGACGGTTCTGTTGTTGGACTTCCTGAAATGTTAGGAGTCTAGAAATGTCCAAACGGTACCGACCCGTCATCTTAAAGTTCTTCCTGTAAAGTCCATTTACTTCAGGTCAAACTGGGACAGGAGGACAAAGGTAGTTCTTCCTTCTTTGTCCTCTTTAATTTGATGGGTTCAGAACCTCCGGCTCAGACGGACATCAGACCTGATGACGGAGGTGTGCTGGTGTCGGTCGGTGGTTCTGCTGAGGTCCAACAACAATCCGGTTTAGAGATGGTTTCCAAGCTGCGTCTTCATGATAGAGTTTGTCCACCAGAGAGTGGACAGCTTTATTCTCCAGCTGACAAATGTCCTGATCCGTTTGGATGGGTTCTGACCCGTGTCAGCCTCAGAACCCAGCATGGACTGGACCGCACGGTTTCCACACCGAACTATGAGCAGGGGACGGATTTGTTCAGCATTCTGGACGTGACACAGAAACAGGATGTCCACGTCTTCAGACGACGGCGGAGGTTCTGAGGAGAACAACAATGGAAGTGTCAGAACTCAAAGAGAACAAATCAGAGAACCTTCCTGTTGATACCTGAACAGAACCAACTGTTAGAACCAGGACGAGAAGGAAGAGACGTCAGCTGATGATGGAGGAAATGTTGGAACGTCAGAGGATCAGAATCCGCTCTGAATCCAGACTGTAACGGATATTATAACTGCTGTTATAACTGGTGTTATAACTGGTATTGTAACTGCTGTAATAACTGCTGACTGGTGTTATAACTGGTGTTAGACTGGCGTTCTTTCTTATATAGAACCGTGTCCTTCAAATATTAAATGTATCAATATTAATGAGAAATATTCATCACAAAATCTGTTGTGAGTGAAACAGGCTTTGGGTTCTGCAGGTTCTGCCCATCAGGACCTGACGGTGTTTCGGGACCGGGTCACACCTTTATTTGTTGTGGCGCTGAAACCCAAATCTTTAAGGTCAAACCGTTTTAATTCACAAACTCTCCGACATCTGGCCTTGAAAATGATGCCAGTTATCAGCTGATGGTGGAAAATGACCAGCGCGACTTTGTGAAACCAGAGAAGAAGAAGTTCTGCTGGGTTTCAGCTGCAGGAGCCTCAGAGTTCAAACCTGTGATCAGAACCAGAAGTTGTCATCGGTCACAGGTTCAGGTGTGAGTGGAGAGCAGGAAGTGATGTCATCAGGTGGAAACAGGTTCAACCTTCAGATCGTGATTCTGGTTTTTCTTTCAGAGACTCACTCTGTGAAGTATTTCGAGACGGCGTCTTCTGGAGTCTCAAACTTCCCGGAGTTTGTGTGTGTTGGTTTGATCGATGACGTCCAGATGGATCACTATGACAGTAAGACCAAGAGAGCAGAACCCAAACAGGACTGGATGGACAAAGTCACAGCAGAGGATCCAGAGTACTGGACCCGACAGACGAGGATCGAAGTGGGGATCCAAGAACAGTACAAATTCAACATGGAAACTTTAAGGAAGCGCTTCAACCAATCAGAAGGTTTGTTTGTGTTTATTAAATGTTGTGTTCATGCTGTAGGAAGTAAACACACAAACACACACACACACACACACACATACACACACACACACACTCACACACACACACACACACACACACACACACACACACACCTCTGCAGGAACCCTTTTGCATCACTGCTGGGTTTTGAAAGCTCCGGGACACAGACTGGTTCTGCTGGTTCTGCTGGTTCTGCTGGTTCCAGTGAGGACCAGGTCGATGACTGGAGTCTGTCTCTCTCTCAGGTGTCCACATTGTCCAGCGGCTGTCTGGCTGTGAGTGGGACGATGAGACTGGAGAGGTCACTGGTTTTGAGCAGCATGGTTATAATGGAGAAGACTTCATCGTCCTGGACCTGAAGACGGAGACATGGATTGCTCCCAGTCCTCAGGCTGTCATCACCAAACACAGATTGGATCATGATAGAGCTAGGATGGAATACTGGAAGCATTACTTCACCCAGGTGTGTCCTGAGTGGGGGAGGAAGTATCTGGAGTATGGGAGGAGCTCTCTGCTGAGAACAGGTAGAAGCACATCACCTGGTGGAGTTTCAAACCAACAACCTTCATGTTCCTCTGCTGTTTCTGACCCTCACACAGAGACACACTCTGTCCTTTACCTCTCTGTCCTCCGTCTCTTTCCTTCAGTCTTCTTCTCCTTTGCTCCTCCCTTCTTTTGTCGCCTCCTCTCCTCTGAGGTTTATTTGCGTTGTTTCAGTGTCTCTGGCGACAACAGTGACTCCTGATGACGTGTCTTTGTCTCCTCCTCCAGAGCTCCCCTCTCTAACATGTCTTTGTCTCCTCCTCCAGATCTCCCCTCTCTAACGTGTCTTTGTCTCCTCCTCCAGATCTCCCCTCTCTAACGTGTCTTTGTCTCCTCCTCCAGAGCTCCCCTCTCTAACGTGTCTTTGTCTCCTCCTCCAGAGCTCCCCTCTCTAACATGTCTTTGTCTCCTCCTCCAGATCTCCCCTCTCTAACGTGTCTTTGTCTCCTCCTCCAGAGCTCCCCTCGCTAACGTGTCTTTGTCTCCTCCTCCAGAGCTCCCCTCGCTAACGTGTCTTTGTCTCCTCCTCCAGAGCTCCCCTCTATAACGTGTCTTTGTCTCCTCCTCCAGATCTCCCCTCTCTAACGTGTCTTTGTCTCCTCCTCCAGATCTCCCCTCTCTAACGTGTCTTTGTCTCCTCCTCCAGAGCTCCCCTCGCTAACGTGTCTTTGTCTCCTCCTCCAGAGCTCCCCTCTATAACGTGTCTTTGTCTCCTCCTCCAGAGCTCCCCTCTCTAACGTGTCTTTGTCTCCTCCTCCAGATCTCCCCTCTCTAACGTGTCTTTGTCTCCTCCTCCAGATCTCCCCTCTCTAACGTGTCTTTGTCTCCTCCTCCAGAGCTCCCCTCTCTAACGTGTCTTTGTCTCCTCCTCCAGAGCTCCCCTCTCTAACGTGTCTTTGTCTCCTCCTCCAGAGCTCCCCTCTCTAACGTGTCTTTGTCTCCTCCTCCAGAGCTCCCCTCTCTAACGTGTCTTTGTCTCCTCCTCCAGAGCTCCCCTCTCTAACATGTCTTTGTCTCCTCCTCCAGATCTCCCCTCTCTAACGTGTCTTTGTCTCCTCCTCCAGATCTCCCCTCTCTAACGTGTCTTTGTCTCCTCCTCCAGAGCTCCCCTCGCTAACGTGTCTTTGTCTCCTCCTCCAGAGCTCCCCTCTATAACGTGTCTTTGTCTCCTCCTCCAGAGCTCCCCACTATAACGTGTCTTTGTCTCCTCCTCCAGAGCTCCCCTCTATAACGTGTCTTTGTCTCCTCCTCCAGACCTCCCCTCAGTGTTTCTCCTCCAGAAGACTCCTTCCTCTCCCGTCAGCTGCTTCGCTACAGGTTTCTACCCAGACAGAGCCGCTCTCTTCTGGAGGAAGGATGGGGAGGAGCTTCATGAGGAGGTGGAGCACGGAGAGATCCTCCCCAACCATGACGGAACCTTCCAGATGAGTGTGGACCTGGACCTTTCATCGGCGGCGGCTGAAGACTGGAGGAGGTACGACTGTGTGTTCCAGCTCTTCGGTGTGAAGGACGACTTGGTCACCAGACTGGACAAGGGAAAGATCTGGACCAACTGGGGTGAGACTGGGATCAGGGGGTGAAGGTGGGGACACATTTCTGTCTCTCTGATGGTCCAGATCATGGGTTTGAAGAGTTGGACAGAAGTTTTGTTTCTTTTATTGTCGTTTGCTGTTTTCTGTGTAACTTTAGAGTTCAGATAATCAATAAGCCACCCGGGACCCAGACAACGGTACCAGAACCCTAACCCGGTACCTGCACAGAAGACGGAAGCCTTTGAATCAGTGATAGTTCTGTGTGTGGTGGCGGTCCGATGTCCACTGGGCTTTCATTCATGCAGGACGATGTCAGTAAAGTCAGTTCATGTCCTCAGCGGAGGAGGTTCTGATTGGACCTGGATCTGTTAGCAGGACGATCCAGAACTGCGGAGGAGGTTCTGATTGGACCTGGATCTGCTTGTTAGCAGGATGATCCAGAACTGCGGAGGAGGTTCTGATAGGACCTGGATCTGTTAGCAGGATGATCCAGAACCCAGTGAATGTTGACGTGAAGCTAGGAGGGTGGGACACGGGTCCAACATGAAGTCCTTCAGTACCGTGGGAAGACACGTTGATTCTAACGCTCCTTTATGGAATCAGCGTTCTTCACCACGTTCCTTTGTTTCTCCAGAAGCTGGGATGTAAAACGTTCCCCATATTCCTGATGTGGACCAGGATGTTATCAGAACCTTGTGTTTCTCCATGAGGACAGGTCCACAGAGCTGTGGGACTGTCCAGCCTCAGCAGAGGGACGCAGCGTTCCAGCGCTTCGGAGGTTTCAGTCTGGAGTTGGAGAAAAAGTCTTTTGGATCCATTTCATTTTTCAGAAGTTTCTAGTTTTAAAGTCAAACCTCTGTCAGAACATTAGAACACACTAGAACATTAGAACATTGGACGAGTCTCCCTGAGACTGGAACCAACATCAGGACAGAAAGCAGCACAGACCGTCCTCCTGTGGACAGGTGGAAATGAAACCACCTAAACAGGACGGCAGGACCACCAACCAGGTGGTGTCCGTCTGCAGGACGGTTCTGTTGGGACATGGACGTTGTTCTCTGACTTGTTTTTTTCTGCTCTCCAGAGGAACCCACTAACGTGAACGCCATCATCATCATCATCATCACTGCAGCGGTTCTTCTCGTCCTCACGGCTGCCGTTGGATTCAAGCTGTACAGACAGAGGACAGGTGAGCGACCCAGACAGAACCAGTCTCTGTCTCCTGGCTTTGATTGGACACTTTGACCTGATGAAGCAAACAGGAGGTGGTTTCAGCTTCAGAGTCCACTCGCATCCGTTCACGTCACCTGCAACCGTGAGCGGTGGACTGATGCGTCTTTGTTATCCAGGTAAACCTCGTCCACCTTCTGAGGACAGCGCTGAGCTCACGAAGAGACTGCAGCCAGAGGTGGACATGCAGCCGGAGGTGGACATGCAGCCGGAGGTGGACATGCAGCCGGAGGTGGACATCCAGCCAGAGGTGGACATCCAGCCAGAGGTCGTCATCCAGCCGGCGGGCGTTGGGACAAGGACAGAATGAACGCAGTGAGTGTCTTTGTGTGTGAAACTATGTGTAGAAGAACCTTCTGACACGGGGAGATTATTCTCTGTCAGACTTGTGAGACAAGATAGTCTTTGTCCTTTGGTGTCTTTTCCACAACAAAAGGTGAAGCTGTTTCACCTGAAGGGATCTGAGGTTGTTGGACAAAGACAATGAGTCCACCTGGACATTTAAGGTGGACTGATCGGGTTCGGGTGTGGCTTTGTGGCGTTTCTGCTCAGTTCTGTTGGTTCTGTCTCCGCAGGGTTCTGGGACAAGGAGCGGTGTCCCCACATCGTCCTGTTTGAACTGGAGTCCACCGGGTCTTCACCAGAACACGATCCGATCAAAGATATCAGCGACGAGGATCCAGTGATCGATACTTATTGATTAGAGTCTAAACGGTGTCATTTAAATATTTCGGGGATTGTTCTCGTCTCTCTTCTCTGGAGACATCAAACAGGATCTTTAAGACTGTCTTCATCCGACGTCCTTAGAACGTCCTCCATCATTACACTTTAACTCTTCGGCTGCTGGGTTGTTTGTGCTTTCCCTTTGTCCTATTGGTCCTCCTGGGGTCAGGTGATCTGAGACGAGAGACATCTGACGGCCTCTAGAGTCGTCTCTGCTGTCCGTCCTCAGAAATCCTTCCTTTGCTTCCAGTCCTCCTGGAACCTGCGGCGGGACTTGGACACTAACGTGTCCGGAGGTGTCGGAGTAAACGGGCGTGTCTTTGTTCCTCCTGGACTCCGCCCCTCCCCCAGTGCTTCCTGTCTGTTCACGGATCACAATCACTTCCTGTGTTGTTAACGAGACGAAGGCTGAAGTCGTCCTGCTGGTTCCTTTCTTTAGACAGAAAGTTCTGCTTTACAATAAAATCCCACATTTCCCACCTGTTTCTTGTTTGATTGCTCCGTCTCCAATCCCGTGAATATTCCCAGTCTCATTGCTCCGTCTCCAATCCCATGAATATTCCTAGTCTCATTGCTCCATCTCCAATCCCGTGAATATTCCCAGTCCGATTGCTCCGTCTCCAATCTATAAAACTAAAATCGCATGTTAGTCTGCTGCGTTCAGTGACAGAAATGATACAGTTACTGATAGTCAGACTGATAACAGCCATCCTGCGTTTTGGATGGAGGTTGCAGGTTCAAATCCGGCTGGGGGCCTTTCTTTGTGGAATCTTTATTACCCTCGCCGAAGGGGAGGCAAGGGTATTGCAATTGGGTCTGTTTGTCTGTCTGTCTGGATCCAGATTCTAGAATGTTTTTAAAGGATTCTTTAACATTGCGAGATAGGGCACTTTTCTTAATTTCTTCAAAACGCATGGCGGTATGGATCTGAAAAAATCACACATAAGTACTCCTTAAAGGTCTATGACCATGACTAATTTCGACCAAATCCGGATCCGAGAGCTAATTTTTGTTCAAAAATCTGCATTTTTCAGGAGTCCATCCTGACCTCAATTCTGGAGCTAGAGACTTCAGATTTGGTGTGCACACTCATAGTTCATTCTAGTTTTATATATGTTACAGTTGTAGTTGTATCTTTTCCCGTTCTGGAGCAGCAAGCTAGAGCAGGTTTGGCCCCTCTGATCCGGAAGCCCTGTTTACTGTCTCACAAGATCCAATAGTCTATTGGAGGCGGGGTCTGCAGACTCTGATTGGCTCATGTTCCAAATGAGAATTAGTTCTCAATTAACTTACCTGTTTAAATAGAGGTAAAATAAAATAACATCTTCTTGTACATGAAACAATCGTCTCTTCTGACTACGGGCGAGAGGCGGGGTACTCCCAGGATGTGTCACCAGCGCATTGCGGGGCCACACAGACACGGGGAGAACAAAAAACGCCACACAGAATGGAAATCGAACCCAGTACCTGTTTGCTGTGAGGCGGCGGCGCTAATCACTGCGCCACCATTCTGCCCAGTAATTACTGTCATCTGAAAACAAAAATAAAAATACAAAATAAAATAAAAATAAAATAGAACTAAATAAATAAAAACTATTCTGAAAAAAGATCAGGACATAACAAAACTGGAACAGAAAGGATCAGATAGAAGACATATGAAAAAGCTTGCTTCTTTTTTTATAGTGAAAACGTGATGCATTCAGTTGTAACCTGCAAAGAATTCGACAATACAAATGATTAAAGGCCACCTGGAAGATATACCGGTACAAGTTGTCCTTTACATTTCTCCTAGTGCCACAGATGTTTGACATCGGAGAACATCTGACTGTGCCAGACGAGTTCTCAGAGCGTGAGCGGCGCTCAGGTTTGGTGTGGAAGCAGCTGGTTGCTGGGGCGATGGCAGGCGCTGTGTCCCGAACAGGCACTGCACCATTGGACCGTCTAAAAGTCTTCCTGCAGGTGGGTCATTTCACAAAGTTCACGATTATACTTTTGTGAAGGGCTGTCTCAAAGCTTTTCTCATTTGTGCTCGGAGAGTTTTTGTCTGTCGAGGCGGTGAAACAAACGGTTAGAGGAGCTGACGTTAAGAGTGTTTGAGCCGCCAGCGAGGATGACCGAGGCTGATTCACACCTCGGAACTGAGTGGTTGTTAGAGATTAAGTCTCTAACATTGTGATATTAATTTACAAACGCACCGAAATGAAACAGGCGGACACCAGGCTTCTATTTTCTCTCACGCTGCCCGGACCGGCTGGTCCGGCGCGCTTCCTCCAACCAACTGTTTCCGCTTCCCGGAACAAGTTTATTTATAACGTTCATGGCTCCACCTCTTGACTTAGTGACATCACAATACCTTCAGAGCGCACAACATCGCTGCCCACCAGATGGGGCTGTTCTTTATCTAACGGTTACATTTAAACAAATGAAAATAAGCAAATGACCCTATCAGTGGTCAAACTGAATGGTTCTGGGCTGTCACCAACTATAGAGCCTTTAAACTAAAGCTCGCACCTCAAGGCTGGAAAACTGCTTTTTGCCCAGGGCCATCACTGAGCTGAACCTGATAAAGGACCTCACCTCGCACCCCCTTCCTGTTGAACTAGCTCAGTTTGGCAGCTTGTATCTGTACCCACTGTACTCAGATGATTGACTTGTTTTTGCATTCAGGTACATGGTTCTAAATCTCAAGGAATGAATCTCTGGTCTGGACTGAGGGGAATGATCAAGGAAGGAGGCGTGTTCTCACTCTGGAGGGGAAATGGGATCAATGTCCTCAAGATTGCTCCTGAATCGGCCATTAAGTTTATGGCCTATGAACAGGTCGGTGCGCTCCAACCAATCAATGACAAGAAATAGTTAGAACTCAATCCTTATAAATAAACCTAATGGTACATGTAAGACCAGAACTCTACCCAGTCTTGAATAATGCCTATTTTCATGTCCGGATAGTTGAATTCTCTCCACAGATGCATCATATTATTGCCCCCCCCCCCCCCCCTCTGGGCCCTTCCCACGTCTGTCTTTCCCCGCCAACCATTCTTTCTTTTACTTTAGATGAAGTGCTTGATTCGGGGCAGTAAAGAGGGGGGCTCTTTAAGGGTACAAGAAAGGTTTATCGCTGGATCTTTGGCAGGAGCTACTGCCCAGACCATCATCTACCCAATGGAGGTCAGTTTAAAGGTCATCGTATCTCTGCTGCCTTTCTGGGTCTGTCCTTTACAACACGAGCCGGCATTCATCCATTCATACAGTGGCTGCACTCATACCGCAGGTGTGGCTTCCTCTAAGCCAGGTGAGGGCTGTGGACTCCGTCACACTCCTAGACCGACAAAGGCATAAAGTTCTCACATTCTGCAGTGTATTTCTGTGGCACTAAGTTCAGTGCCTAGACTTAAAGTGAACTTTATTTCTAATGGTGCACGTAGCAGCACAATAAAGTAAATAAATACAAAGACGCCGTAGGGGTACAGTCGATCCTCACCCTGCTTCTCCACTCTGGTGTGTAGGTGCTGAAGACTCGTCTTACGCTGAGGACGACTGGACAGTACTCGGGTGTGGCTGATTGTGCCGGGAAGATCCTGAAGGTGGAGGGAGCCCAGGCTTTCTACAGGGGCTACCTGCCAAATACAGTCGGCATCATTCCTTATGCTGGTATCGATTTGGCCGTGTACGAGGTGTGTGCCGCCCACAGTCAAAATCAGAAGCTCAAAGATAGCCCGCTAAAGTTTGACCTTACTTTCGCAACTCGCCACCTTTACATATGAAACTATTTCTGCCTGTTCCTGCTCCATCTAAAGACTCTGAAGAACGCTTGGCTTCAGAGGTACTGCTTAGACTCTGCAGATCCTGGAGTTCTTGTGCTCCTGGGCTGTGGTACCATCTCAAGTACCTGTGGACAGCTGGCGTCCTATCCCCTGGCTCTCATCCGCACACGTATGCAGGCACAAGGTAAAACGGATTCCAACGTGTTCTTAACATATTGTTCCATAATCAATGGCCCAGCTAGGAGTCAACTCTCAACCTCTTTTGCTTTTCTTTCAGCCATTACTGAAGGGAAACCCAAGCTGACCATGGTGGGCCAGTTCAAGTACATCATACCACACGAGGGTGATATGTACCGAGGCATCACCCCCAACTTTCTCAAAGTCATTCCAGCTGTCAGCATCTCCTACATAGTGTATGAGCGCATGAAGAAAATCCTCGGGGTGGGTTAGTAGACTGAGAAGCAGAAGAGAGGAGATGATGCAGCTCCTCAGAGCGAAGGGCCGCTGAACAGACGCAGGTCGCACTGCTGTGGGTTCTACTTCCTGTTTACACATGCAGTTTCAAGTCTTTGACTACGCTTAGGCTTCTTAGCCCCAATGAAAATAGCAATTTTAACTTTATTTGGAGCCAAAATGAGTACTGTACTTTACATGCTGCTGGGATGGAATAAATCTCCATCGTTTCGTAATGAAGAGGGCTTTAACTGTTCAACTTTAAATGCCATGTCAGCATCCGTACATCCATCCATCTTCCATTAGACGAGACGATCGATGAAACCATCTCTGCTGTGTTGGCTCCAGACATCCGTGGTCGGCGCCGGTTTGAACCGCGAAATGTGAGCTAATGATCCAGACTGGCCCGTGATCAGACGAGAGCTGAAGCTGATTTTAGATTTCAGCCTTCTTTGGTGGAATATTGTGAAATGCATTTTGTCCATAGCAAGCTGGGATAGGCTCCAGCGAGTCCCGCGACCCGCAGAGCGGGAAAGCGCTCGGCAGATGAATGGATGAATGGATGAATGGCTACCCGGGTGCATCTCAATAAATGAGAGGACTATTCATTCATTCTTGAAGACGAGAAGGAGCCCTATCGTGTTCAGCCACTTAACCGAAGCCGGGTAACGCCTAGCCCCGCTGACTATGGGTGAGAGGTGGGCCACACCCTGGACAAGTCACCAGTTCATCACAGGGCCATTAGAAGATTATGGAAAAGTTAATTTAAAGTTTGACCCTTTTACAGTATAGCTGAAATATTTCAAGCCTTTTGATTATGGCATGATGGCCTTGACATTGCCCAGACACCCCGGTGTTCAGACAATTCGGCTGGCGACCTGCGTGGCCCTTGGCCAACCCAAACCCTAACCCTTCTTACGCCTGATTAGCCCAGACACTGCTTTGGATTATGACGTGTCGTTAAGAAGGTGAAAACTATATATTGTCTGAACATAGAGGACACCCTGTCCCAGACATGGGCAAACCACGGCCCGCAGGCCGTATACGGCCCGTTATGCTTTTCAATACGGCCCGCCGAACTTGTCCAATGACCAAAAAATTCAAAATCATAACTTTCATTTTGTCCCTGCAATACCCGTGTTTGACCAGCAGATGGCGCACTGACCATCGATGGCTTGTAGCGTATTGCTCTGCTTTTAGTTTCGTTTCCCCCATTGCTGGTGTCCCGTCCCCTGTCACAAGACCCTGAAACAGCACCGCAGGAGCTGCAGCTGGAACTGATCGATCTTCAGTCCGACTCCGCCTTGAAGGATAAGTTCAAGTCTCTTAACATGAATGACTTTTATGCCTCACTTAACGAAGCCACGTTTCCAAACCTCCAGAGGACGGCACAGAAGGTGCTGGTGTTGTTTGGCTTGACCTACGTGTGTGAGCAGACATTCAGCGTCATGATCAATAAAGCCCGTCATAGATCCAAGTTAACGGACCAACACCTCAGATCTATCCTGAGAATAGAACAGCAAAGATAACTCCAGACATTGATGCACTGGCAAAAAAGGGAGACCAATAACACTGTTCCCACTGAAATTGGTGAGTTTGTATGTTCTGTTATGAAAGAAAATGCATCTGGAAAGTTTGAACGTGCGTCTTTTAATGAAGTGCGCATTTATGCACAGCAGTGGAACAACAATGAGAGCAGCAGGAATGATTGAGATTTAGTATTTCGTGTTTTGATATGTTTTGAATGTTGAAAGTGATCATCTTTTTTCAATAAATGTTGGTTTATTTAACTTTACGCCTTCAAGTGAAATTTATTAAAAAACAGATGCAATCACCAGGTTTGACAGATCACAGTGTCATTGCTATTTTAATCTATTTACATTTCTCCTCACACCGTTGTGCCAAAATATGTGTAAATGCCGCATCTTGCATATTCATTGAGACAAACGTACTACCTGGATAAAGGCTATTTTGCACATTTGAAAGACGCAGTTCTTCGTACACACTGTTAGTAAATCTGGTTGTACATTTATCTGTGTGTGTTTACTGTGCTATGAGGTTTGCACACTACACGCAGCGCTTTAGTATATCCGGGCCAAACACTCATCCAAATGCTCCTGGCCTGGCCCCTCTGTCAAAATTTCAAACCCAATGTGGCCCGCACGACAAAAAGTTTGCCCACCCCTGGGCTAGCGTCTTCACCTGTGAAAACAGCTCATCTCTGAGCGTTTTCATATCATCCTGAGCTTTCTGCTGGAATGCGGCTATGTCTCCGCGTAGCTCTCCACGCATGGCCTCGATTTGCGTCTTTATGTCAGCCGTCAGCGTCTCTCGAAACAATCTCAGTTCGTTCTGCAGTGCTCGTACCGTGCTAGTAGAGTTGTCCATCCGGTCACCGGGCAGGGACGTTTCATCCCTCACGTTGCTGCGGCCGCTCACGGACGATGTAGCGCTAGCATTAGCATGCGCCGGAGTTACCGGACTAGCTTCAGCCTGCGACGGAGCTACCGGACTAGCATTAGCAGTAAGTGAAGTTGTTTGGATAGTTTTCTGCGCAAGCTTGCGGATTGATTTGGACGTCATTGCAGACTTGGTTCTGTCAAACCTATAATTTTAAACAAATTGAACCTGTTTGCTTGATCCAGAAGGTGAAAATTGTCGAATATTTAGTGGAGCTGCCCGTCCTCACTGCTTACTCCATTGGGGCGGAAGCGGAAGTCTCCTATTAGAGGTATTTTTTCCTGTTTTTAGAGGTCATGTTTTTCCATGGTTTTTAGATGTAAAAGTGGGGACATATCACCAGTGTTTACATAAAGAATACAAGTCTATGAAGCATCACGTCCCCTGTGAAATAGTCATTGAGCATCACCAGTTTCTTTTTAACTTCACCTTTCTCTAAGGCTTTGTTCCTATTCTAAGGAGGGTTATTAAAGCACTTTGTTTCTGAAGCTCATGGGAATCTCATTACTATAATCTACTGGCATCTTTTAGGTTTATACAATCTCTTCACATCAGGTGTAAGACCTTTTCAAATACCACAAAACATTTAGTTTAAGGGAAGAAGACCGTTCGGCCGGGTAACCAGCAAGTTGGTCCGCAAGTCCATCCCACTGTGAGATAACTTCACCGACATAATGGCATTTAAAAATCTAAGACCAACTGTCCCAAATCATTCTTTGTTTTTTTCTGAATTAATGTAGACATTGTTTTATTAAACATTACTTGTCACCCATGATCTGCTCTCATCGGATCTGAACAGTGGTAGTGTTGTCTCACTGCTCTTGTGTGTGTCGTATATGTGTGCTTGTTCAGGTATATTTCTGCCGTTCCCTGGCCATGGCCTACATTGAATCCAACTGCCTCCAGAGGTTTCAAGAGCTAGTTTGTGATCAGGACACGCCAGCTGGTCTCAGACCTGTACTCAGCAAGCTGTGTACTTTGTATGGAATGTGGAGCCTCAGCAGCCACATGGCCAACCTGTACCAGGGTATGTACAACAATATATACGATACCCCGACCTGCATGACTGCGTCACATTCCATAAACATCAGCCAATAATAAACCGAACTATCGAGGAGCAAATTTTGAAGCTCCATTTACTGCAATAGTTTAAAGTGATCCATAATCAACTAGAAAACGACAATCAGAGATTGCAGACCCCGCCTCCAATAGACTATTGGATCTTGTGAGACAGTAAACAGGGCTTCCGGATCAGAGGGGCCAAACCTGCTCTAGCTTGCTGCTCCGGAACGTACTACAAGACTCCTTCTGGACTCTTTTTCCCATCATGCCATTCGTGTCCCTCCCTCTTAAAGTGGCAGTTTACAGCACAGGCACAATTCCAGATGTAAAAATCATTCTAGAATCTGGATCCAGATCCGGATCAACGCCATTCTCGTGGAGGACCGAGCCATGGACAGAACCTTGCTTGTGTAAAAATTTCAAGTCGATTGGGTTACTAGTTTTTGAGTTATGCGCTCGGACAGACAAACATACAAACAAACAAACGGACCCAATTGCAATACCCTCACCTCCCCTTCGGCGAGGGTAAAGATCTCTTTTGGATCAGCAACAAAATTTGGTAAAATTTCAAACATTTCCTGAAAATGTCATCAAGATCTCTCCGTGACTGTTTGAGCTATCTTCCTAACAGAAGGACAAACAAACCAACACTGGTGATTACATAACCCCGGTCTCGGGAGGGGTATTAAATGAATAAATGAATTGAGCTGCGGCGGCGTTTCTGATCAGAACCTCTATCCTGGATGACAAGGAGCAGCTCTGAGGCTGGAGAGTGCATTTATAGAACGGTGACGGCTTGAGAGGAAATGCAAGATGAGATGTAATATTATTTAACACGCTTTGTTACTGTTCAGGTAATTACTTCAGCGGTGCAAAGCCTGCCGAGTTGATCCAGACGACCATCCTCACACTCTGCTCCCAGGTAGGGACAATGTCCATGTCCCTCTGCGTGCCCCTGTTCATACTATTGTGGAATAGAAGGCCTTGGAAACATTGGATTAAGATTCAGTACTCTTCATAGAGAAAAGAGAGGAATGAAGGTGAGCAGGAGTAAGACAGAGTACATGTGTGTACATGAGAAGGTCCCAGGGGGGACAGTGAAGCTACAAGGAATAGACGTAAAGAAGGGAGAGGACTTCAGGTACCTCGGGTCAACAGAGCAGAGTGATGGAGAGAATGTGGAAAGGAGGTGAAGAATGGTGTGCAGGCAGGCTGGAACGGGGGGAGGAAAGTATCAGGTGTGCTCTGTGATAGGACGAAGGGACAGGTCTACAAGACAGTGGTGAGGACAGCCATGATGGACGGCTTAGAGACAGTGGTGAGGACAGACATGATGGACGGCTTAGAGACAGTGGTGAGGACAGCCATGATGGACGGCTGAGAGACAGCGGTGAGGACAGCCATGATGGACGGCTTAGAGACAGTGGTGAGGACAGCAATGATGGACGGCTTAGAGACGGTGGTGAGGACAGCCATGATGGACGGCTTAGAGACAGTGGCTCTGAGGAAAAGACAGGAGGCGGAGCTAGAAGAGGAGGAGATGAAGATGCTGAGGTTCTCCTTGGGAGTGACCAGGTTGGACAGGATTAGAAATGAGACAATAAGAGGGACAGTGAAGGTTAGACGTTTTGGAGACAAGGTCAGAGAGACCAGACTTTGATGGGTTGGACATGTCCAGAGGAGAGACAGGGACTATATCGGTAGAAGGACGCTGAAGATGGAACTGCCAGGGAACAGGACTAGAGGACGACCCAGGAGAAGAGACATGGACGTAGTGAGGGAGGACATGAGAGTGGCTGGTGTTGGGGAGGACGATGCAAAGGACAGGGTGAGGTGGGGGACGCTTATTTGCTCTGGAGACCCCTGACAGGAAAAGTTTAACATTCAGAAGTCGACCCTTCATATATTAGAGCCAGACTTTCCTGGTCATGCTGCTGTGTGACTAACAGTAGGCCGATCCATTTCTACAAAACTGTGGCCGGATTCTCAGGACTTTGATCCAAGCCAGAGTCCAGCCACACTTATGTCTCAACACTGAAGGCATAAAGACGTCCAAAAGTGGTCCACATGTCCTTCAAACTGAAAATGTAGTCGGCTGCTCAGACGCTGTATTCTTGAGGCGTCTTCCCTCTCTTAAGATGGGTGATGAGTTTGTGTCTCGTAGTTGCTGCTGCCTCAGAGCTTATTCTAATTCTAAATCTTCTTATTCCCTTTCTCTCTCTTGCAGTTGAAGGATGATGCAGTCGCCTTAGTGGATGTTCTCGCACCTCCCGATTTCATTCTCAATTCGCCGATTGGCAATGCTGATGGACAGGTGAAAAAAAAATATGAAGGCGTTGCGCCTGCTAACCGCAACTACGTTGTTTGAATGAATGAATGAATATATTTATTAGATAGAATGTTAGAGTACAAGTACAGTCACACAGTAGTATGTATTACAGTACAAGTACAGTCAAACATCCTGTCTAAGAGGAGCATTTCAAGAAAGCCCTTGCAGTCTTGTTTCCGTTGAAAGTCCTTCGTACATAAATCATCGACATTTAACAATACAAATAAAAATAAAACCAATATTAAATTACTCAATTGATGAAACGTAACATTAGAAAAATAAAAATAAACCGATTTTACACCGCCGATGCAAACTAACAATTAATCTAAAATAAATTACACCACTGATGCAAAATGACAATGAATGACAAGGATTAGGATTTTAAGGATTTTAAGACATTGAAACAGGATTGAGGAAACCCCTCGAAGTATTCTTTCCAGCGTCCGACAATATCCCGAGTCAGTTCAATTCTATTCAATTCAGTTTTATTTATATCGCGCCAGATCACAACATAAAGTCATCTCAAGGCACTTTACAGGATTAGCAGGGAAAGACCTGCAGGGAAACACAGAACCCAACTTGACCCACAAGAGCAACGGAGGCAAGGAAAAACTTCCCTTTAACGGGCAGAAACCTTGGACAGAACCTAGGCTCATGGTGGACGGCCATCTGTCTGGCCGGCTGGGTTGAGAGAGCGAGAGGGAGAGAGAGAGAGAGAGAGAGAGAATGGCAGGTCGGAGACGAGTAAAGGAGATGGATAGGGAAGTGATAGCGAGACAGAGCAGGAGCAGACAAAAACAAAATGCTAATGCTAGCGACGTGGACATCAGTGTTGAGGGACACAGGTCCAGGTTCTGCAGCACCACGGACAGAAGGACCTGAAAGAGAGAGAGGGACAAACAGCGGGAGAGAGAGAACAAGACTACGGGGAATAGAGACATATTGCACACATATATAAATATATGTGATCTGACAGATTGCACACATATATAAATATATGTGTGCAATCAGTCAGTTGCTCCGCTTTCCGCTTCCGAGGCAGCGGACGATTTGCCAGAATTTCTTCAAGGCCGACCAATAGTCTTCCTCCATGGCCTCATCATGGAGGAAGACTATTCTCTTCTTTAAATCTTTTTTATTGGGTTTGAAGTACATATATATGTGCACATACAGTACATGTACAGCCTCTTTTTTCACATTTTCAGCTCCCCCTGCATCACTTTCAGCTCTTCCCTATTGCCATCCCTGAATGCCCTCTCCGTTGTTACCCAGGGTTTGTTGTTTGGGTGACACCTCACAGTCCTTGTTGGGACATTGGAGTCCACACAGACGTTGTTACACTCTGTGAGTCCGTCGATGTCGTCTCCATGTGACTCACTAGGTGCGTTTACACGGACAACATTTCTTTATTCCGATCAGAGTTCAGAGTAAAATTGTGATCCGATGCGCCGTGTTCATGGACCCTAAAAATCCGATCCGATTAGGATTTGCGTGTTCATGCATCACACTTTTGATCGGAACAGAATATTCTGACATGCGCAGTTTCACCAAAAGTACCGGAAATGGTAGAAGAAGAAGCGTAGCGTAGCAACTTCCGCTGTGAACAAATCATCGCTCCGCGCTTTCCTGCCTGAAACGTCAGCGTTATTTCGCTCGTTTTCCCCGTTTTGCGCTTTTAGTTTCCTCCTTTAATGTCTCCGGCAACATGTTTGTCTCAGATATTGACCAGTTCTGTCTTCCGCCCGCCGTGCTTTTCGCTCGCTCTGCTTCAACTAGCTTCCGGCAATAGCAGCAGCGCGTGTAGCTGACGTCACAGACATGCGCAGTAAGGACGACTTGTACCGATACATCGGAATAAGTGTTTTCATGCGCCCTGACCGGGTCACAAATCGGTATCAACCACCCCTCTCGATCGGGATAGAATTGTGACCGGATCAGGCTGGATTGGGTTAGACTATTCCGGTTAAGGTGTGTCCATGAAGCATTTTTATTCCGATCAGGATTTTAACCGGGTTAAATGTGTCCATGTAAACGCCCCTACAGAGTACATCCCATTCCATGGACTCAAAACAGGGTTCCAGGTGGACCAGGCTGTGGTCAGAACTTCCCAGGGGGGGGGGGGGGGTGAAGAGCTGTATGCATCCTTAATGTCAGCATACAGCTTGTCCAAAGTCTTCCCCTCCCAGGTTGGACGGTCCACATACTGGGTGAAGGCTGTCGGGGTTTTGTCCATGTTGACATGTTTGACATCCCCAGAGATGGTGATGAGGGTGTTGGGTTGAGACGCCTGGAGCTCTGCCACTGCTCCGTGGGTGACAGTGTGGGTTGGCCATCAAGTGTAATGGTTTGTTTGATATATGAGCTTATTGTCAATGTTCTTTGACTAATCCTGGTTTTGTTCTTCCTCTTCTGCAGCTTTACAGGAATCTGTGGTCTGTGATTATGCAGGGCAGCCGGGTGCTTGAGCGGCCATCCTGGTGGAAGGAGTTCTGCTCAGACAAGCCCGTGGTTGGATCCCTACGTCCAAAACTCTAGGACCGTGACACAAGCTGGACATGTGCCTGTCGTATCCAGAATACCGATGTAAACTGTGTGTTTTCCGACTCACAAACTGTATAACTTCAAATGGAATATCCATATGTACAATGGCTTCGCAAAAGTATTCAGAACTTTTCCACATTTTGTCACAACCACAAACATAACTATATTTTATTAGACTGTTATGTAAATGAGCAACACAAAGTGACGAACAATTCTGAACTAGAAAGAAGACTGTCCTATATTTGGCTCAGTCCCTCTTCCCTTCAACCTGGACCTGATCTGTCCTGTCCCTGCTGAAGTGAAAGACTCCGAGAGCATGACGCTGCCACCTTGATGTTTGACAGTAGGCGAGGTGTGTTCAGAATGTTGCCGTTCATCCACACATATTGTTTTGCATTTAGGCCAAGAAGTTATAACTTCACCTCCTTGACACACCCCTAAAACTTTATGCTTGAATGGTCAGGTGTGTTCCTTGGCCGAAAGTACAGTGGTAATCCAGCCTGGAAGTTACGAAAGCATGGACTACCTTTTCTGCATCTTTTTGGGTGCAATTGTTTGCATGGAGAGAAAGGGGGACTGAATACTTTTGCCCACTACACTTTTCAGTTTTTATTTGTAAAAATAAATGTGTTTCAATTTAAAATCATGCACACTTTTCTTTATACTTCACAATTGTGCGTGGCTTTGTGTTGGTCTTTCACAGAAAATTCCAATAACATATATATATATTTGGTTGTGGTTGTAACGTGACAAAATGTGAAAAGGTTCAGAGGGTATAAATACTTCTGCAAGCCACTGCACATGTTGTTCTTGCTGTATCTCTGCATTTCAGCACAAGATGTTGAGAAGTGTCCAAAATGGTATCAAGTCCTGTCTACATCCTCGCTGTAGTTTTATACGGTTTGAGAGACAGCCATTGATCTTTATCCTTGCTGTTGGTGAGGAGTAGAGTGTTCCTATAAACAAATCACAAAATAAAAATCTTTTCATAACTTGAAATAAGAAGTCCCATCCCATTGAATCGAAAGCCTTCTCCGCATCAAGGCTGAGAAGGACTGCGCTTGACCTTCGCCGTATATTGTCGTGCTTGCCTGTTACTCATGAAGCCTGTCTGGTCCTCATCGATTAACGACCATTATTGTGTTCAGTCTGTTGGCTAAAATAGCTGCGTATAATTTATAGTCTACATTCAGCACACTAATTGGTCTATATGCTTTACAGTCCATTTTATCCTTCCCCTCCTTTGGTATTACTGATATAAATGCTTCACTCCATGATGGTGGGCGGAGTCAACAGTTCAGGGTGTGGTTGAAGGAGGCTTTCAGCAGAGGAAGTAACATTTCTCTCATGCCTTTGTACCATTCTGGAGGGAACCCATCACAGCCTGGTGATTTATTGGCACTGAGACCCAAAATTCCACCATCAATCTCCTCTATTGTTATTTCACGAACCAATGTAGTGTTTTGATCATTTCCTATCATTTCAGAGGGTATAAATACTTCTACAAGCCACTGCACATGTTGTTCTTGCTGTATCTCTGCATTTCAGCACAAGATGTTGAGAAGTGTCCAAAATGGTATCAAGTCAGGTTTTGTTTGTATCGCTGAAATTCACAAATGACAATGTGCCTCTGAGAGCTTTACAATCTGTACAAGGATTCAAATGTGAATTTATCTTTCCAGAAAAATCCTGAAAATGACTGAATTCACATGACTTGATAGCAATAGCAAAAGTTCAACTCAATACTGTAGTGCAGGAGTCGGTAACCTAAGATGGCTGGTTACGTGAGGGCCTTTACGTTGGCACGCAGAGAATATTAAGTCGACAAAATACTGTATTTAATACCTCACAAGAAATGCAGCACACTATATTTTCTGAAATACTAATTGTGGCAACCCCTCACAGGACAAGCCGAAAGTACAGTAGTAGTAGTACAATAATGTTTTAAGCAATTTTAGGCCTATATCAAAGCTTTCTTTCTTATCTAAAATTTTAGAAAGTGGTTTTAACGCAGCTTTTAGATTTTATGTGTCATAATAATATATTTGAGGAGTTTCAGTCTGGTTTTAGAGCACGGCACAGTACAGAAACGGCACTTCTCAAAGTATCAAACGACCTTCTTTTAGCTGTTGACGTGGGACAGTGCCGTCTTAATTCTTTTAGATTTAAGCACAGCTTTTGATACAGTGGACCATGTGATTGTAATTGATCGTTTAAATACATGGGTTGGGATCACGGACAAGGCACTAAGCTGGTTTGAATCGTATCTTTTTAAAAGAACTTTTGCAGTCACCATAGATAACTTTGTTTCCTCTAAAGCACTCATTAGCTGTGGTGCACCGCAAGGTTCGATTTTAGGCCCAATTTTATTCTCAATTTACATGCTTCCGCTGGGCCAGATCATCCGGCGGCATAACGTCTCCTTTCATTGTTATGCAGACGACACACAGATATACCTTCCCCTGAGACCTGGTGACCCAGCAAGCCTAGCTGCTGTTTTTAACCTTCAATTAAATAACTCCAAATCAGAAATCATTCTATTTAACCCCCCTGACCCCTTCTGTCCTTCAGTACTTGGTCCACTATCACACAACCTCAAACCCACTGCAAAAAACCTGGGAGTTATATTTGATCACAATCTGGACTTCACCTCACACATCAATTCTACTGATCGATCGTGCTTCTTTCACCAACTATTGATTACAAAAGTAAAGCACATGCTACAACGGTCAGACCTGGAGAAAGTAATCCACACACTCATCTTCTCAAGACTCGGTACAGCGGAGGCCACGTGGAGGCTGTCTTCTCCTTGTGAAGCACTTTGTGGCTTGTTTATTTTTTTTATTTTTTTTTAGACTTTGACATTTTTTATTACATATACACAACAACAGTAACAACAACAACAACAACAACAACAAAAAAACCATAGAACAGGTGAGGGCAAGGTCGCTACAACAATATGATACACAATATATAAAAATGATAGGAAACATATCAGGTACAATTCAAAACAGTCATTCAACGCGGGTCTTAAAGATATAGCAGTCCCATTTTTCCCAAAGTTTATCCCCCGTCTCCTTCTGTAGGCGGAGAGCAAAGGTCATTTTCTCCATATTACAAATACGAGTTAATAATATTTTGAAATAATTTAATAGTAGGAGGGTTTTTCTGGAGCCAGCATTTAGTTATTGCTTTCTTACTTGCGGCCATAAAAATCTTCAGAAGATACTCATCTGTCTTTCTGAGCCCGTCTGGTAATTTCCCGAGGTATAGAAAAATAAAGGAGGATTTAAATAATATTCCAAAAGTTTCAAAGATTAAATGTTCCACACTTCTCCAGAAGGGCTGGAGGAGTGGGCAGGACCAAAATACATGTACAAAATCGGCAGTGTCTGCTCCACACTCCCTCCAACAGGAATACTGCAACCCGCTCGATTTTGTTTTCTGGTGAGGGGTAATAAAAAAACGAATAATATTCTTCCAACAAAAATCTCTCCAAAAAAAGGAATCTGTGGATGAAGTTTGAGTTTGCCATATTTGAAGCCACATTTCATCAGATGTAATAATGTTGGCTTCTTTTTCCCATCGCTGTTTTATATATGTCGTTGTATTATTTATTCATGAGATTAAATCCTTTATACAACTGACCAACAATGCCTCTAGTACCCTTTGAACTATAAGCATCGATGAATAATTGTGTTACCTTTGATGGTTCTATACTGACAGAAGCTCGTATTTCATTATGGAAAAAGTGGCGGATCTGTAAATATCTGTAAAAATCCTCTTTCTCCATCTCATAAGTCCGGCATAGATCATTAAAACTCATTAGCCTTCCTTCCTTTACGATCGAACAGAAGGCAGTGATGCCTTGCTTGGTCCATTGTTTGAACCTGTGGTCCATTACTGCTGGGAGGAAGTGTGGATGAAACGCCGGCCAGCTCAGAAGTCCAATCTCTCTGTGGAGCTTAAATCTTTTCACCACCCCTGACCATATTTTCAAAGAGAAATTAACACATCGATTCCCAAATTGTTGTACTTCAATGGATTTGCTTGGGCAGCCCAATACAGACTGAACTGGTAGGTTTGTTAAAGACAGTTCCATGTCCTTCCATCTGGCCTCGTAGGCTGGGTTGCACCAACACACCAGGGGCCTCAGTTGAGCTGACAGATAGTAATCCTTCAGACAAGGTAGACTCATGCCCCCCCCCCCCCCCCCCCTCTACACCGGCTGCTGCAGTGTCGAATATCTCACTCTTGGCTTTTTGTCATTCCAAACAAATCTTGAAATGTGTCTGTCCCACTCCCTAAATTGCTTAACTGGGTTCTCAATTGGCAGAGCTGTGAATAAATATAACAGTCTAGGGAGAACATTCATTTTAACAGTCCGAATTCTGGAGCCCAGGTCCAGAGGGAGCAAGCCCCACCTGCCCAGATCATCATAAACTTCCATGTTAATATGTTTATAATTAACATCAAACATCTGTGAGAGATCCTTTGTTAGGAACACCCCTAGGTATTTAATTTGCTGTTGTGACCAATTTAATTTATATCTGCCTCTTAGTTGTCTTGAAGGGACAAAATAAAAAGGTAACAGTTGTGTTTCTGGACATTAAGTCTGTAGCCCGAGTATTTCCCGTACATCTCCAGAGTGTTCATTAATAATGGAATGCTGGATTCAGGGTTTTGAAGTGTTACCATAACGTCATCTGCGTACAGAAACATTTTGTTTCTGACATTCCCTGTGGTTATGCCCTGCAGAGCAGGGTCCTCTCTTATTTTCTGTGCCAGTGGCTCGATAAAAAAATTAAAGCGCAGCCCTGTCTACATCCTCGCTGTAGTTTTATACGGTTTGAGAGACAGCCATTGATCTTTATCCTTGCTGTTGGTGAGGAGTAGAGTGTTCCTATAAACAAATCACAAAATAAAAATCTTTTCATAACTTGAAATAAGAAGTCCCATCCCACTGAATTGAAAGCCTTCTCCGCATCAAGGCTGAGAAGGACTGCGCTTGACTTTCGCCGTATATTGTCGTGTTTGCCTGTTACTCATGAAGCCTGTCTGGTCCTCATCGATTAACGACCATTATTGTGTTCAGTCTGTTGGCTAAAATAGCTGCGTATAATTTATAGTCTACATTCAGCACACTAATTGGTCTATATGCTTTACAGTCCATTTTATCCTTCCCCTCCTTTGGTATTACTGATATAAATGCTTCACTCCATGATGGTGGGCGGAGTCAACAGTTCAGGGTGTGGTTGAAGGAGGCTTTCAGCAGAGGAAGTAACATTTCTCTCATGCCTTTGTACCATTCTGGAGGGAACCCATCACAGCCTGGTGATTTATTGGCACTGAGACCCAAAATTCCACCATCAATCTCCTCTATTGTTATTTCACGAACCAATGTATTGTTTTGATCATTTCCTATAGAGGGTAAATCTAATAAAGCTAAAAATTGCTGAATTGAAGAGTCATCTGGCTTATCTGGTTGTGTGTATAGAGATTGATAATATTTTTCAAATGCCTTATGGATTCCCTCCAGTTTATCATATGACTTTTTTGTTATCGGATCCTTGATTTTATGGATTGAATTTTCATCTCGCTGCTTCCTAAGTTTCCATGCAAGTAATCTAGATGCTTTAGATCCCGCCTCATAATGTCGCTGTTTCATAAATCTTAGCTTTTTTTTCAATTTCCTCACCAAGGATCTTATCAATGTCCTGTTTAATTGGCCTCATTTGCTCCAGTGTCGAAGGATCCTTATTGATACTATGCAGTTGTTCCAGATTTTTTAGTTGCGCCTGCAAGTCTGCTAATTTCTTGTCTCTTAGCCTCTTCAGCCTCACACATTTGGCTATGATTTTCCCCCTAAGATATGCTTTAGCAGCATCCCACAGGATTGCAGGATTAACTGTTCCATTATCGTTGAATTCCAAATAGGTCTTCAGTTCCTCTGCCATTTCGGCTTTGAACGCATTATTATTCAATAGTCCAGTATTCAGTCTCCACAGGGTGTTTTTTTTTGGCCTTCTATCTAGGTTAAACTTCAGAGTTAGGCCAGCCACTTTGTGGCTTGTTGTCTGTGAAGGTGATCTATGAATAATATATAATATATAAATAACATTTAATTCCTTACTGAAGCTAAATGATGAGCTCAGGTAACGACCAGCAGGTCGAGCCTCGACGTCACCAACAGCAGAACCTGTCAGGTAAAGATGGACCCTGTTCGGATCATGGGTTCTGTTGTCTCAGCTGAAGAACTCAAGGTGGGACTTTTATTATTCCACATTGACTCTACCAGGAACATGAGCGCAGTGAAAGTGGAGTAGAAAGCGAAGCAGCATCCGGATCAAACATCAACAGCGGCTCACGTTTCTGTCGGTCCAGAAGTTTTCAGCGTCCAGAACTCAGAACCTGCTGAGACGCTCAAACAAAGACTCTGACGCAGCTTAAAATAAGATCCATTCTACTTTCGCTTTTGATTCACAGCCTGTGACAGTTCTGCCGAGTAACAAGCGACGTCATCGCTCAGACTAAATTCTGATTGGCTCAGACTAAATTCTGATTGGCTCAGACGGACGGGGAAGTCCGCTCCTCTCCGTGTTTTGTCCTCACTTCACCCTTGATGGTCGGACTGGAAGCTTTAAAGAATCTTGTGGCTGTTCTGTTGTTTGAGCTGCAGATGGGACAGTTCACGATGAAGACCTCGGTTCTGGTTCTGGTTCTGGTTCTGGGTACAGGTGTACCTGGGGCGGTGGGAGGTGAGTTTCTATCCTGCTGTCTGGGTTGACGGTTCTGTTGTTGGACTTCCTGAAATGTTAGGAGTCTAGAAATGTCCAAACGGTACCGACCCATCATCTTAAAGTTCTTCCTGTAAAGTCCACTTACTTCAGGTCAAACTGGGACAGGAGGACAAAGGTAGTTCTTCCTTCTTTGTCCTCTTTAATTTGATGGGTTCAGAACCTCTGGCTCAGACGGACATCAGACCTGATGACGGAGGTGTGCTGGTGTCGGTCGGTGGTTCTGCTGAGGTCCAACAACAAACCGGTTTAGAGATGGTTTCCAAGCTGCGTCTTCATGATAGAGTTTGTCCACCAGAGAGTGGACAGCTTTATTCTCCAGCTGACAAATGTCCTGATCCGTTTGGATGGGTTCTGACCCGTGTCAGCCTCAGAACCCAGCATGGACTGGACCGCACGGTTTCCACACCGAACTATGAGCAGGGGACGGATTTGTTCAGCATTCTGGACGTGACACAGAAACAGGACGTCCACGTCTTCAGACGACGGCGGAGGTTCTGAGGAGAACAACAATGGAAGTGTCAGAACTCAAAGGGTGTTTTTTTTTGGCCTTCTATCTAGGTTAAACTTCAGAGTTAGGCCAGCCACTTTGTGGCTTGTTGTCTGTGAAGGTGATCTATGAATAATATATAATATATAAATAACATTTACTTCCTTACTGAAGCTAAATGATGAGCTCAGGTAACGACCAGCAGGTCGAGCCTCGACGTCACCAACAGCAGAACCTGTCAGGTAAAGATGGACCCTGTTCGGATCATGGGTTCTGTTGTCTCAGCTGAAGAACTCAAGGTGGGACTTTTATTATTCCGCATTATTATTGGTGCCCTAGGCGAGATTATGATTTTGCCCCCCCCCCCCCCCCCCATACACAGCAAACATTATATATATAAAACATTAATAACAACAGCCATATGACGGACCTTAAAAGTTTAATTATTCTTCAAAACAACAAGCACACGCTATACAATACAAATAATAAAATAAAATAAATAAACAGAAATAAAACAGGGTTACTGTTCAGATTAAGAGGAAATTAAAAGTCGTGACAGCTTCCACACAAACAATGCAAAACAGATACATAGCAAATAATTTTGCCATGATAGCTTACATTTTAAATTTTACACGTCTGGACTTCCTTGCGGCAAAGGCATCGATGGCATCATCAAATGATACCTGTCTTGAAAGCTCATGATTTATGCAGTGGCGGGCGGTCAGGGCATGCAAGGCCTTCTCTGCTTGCCTAACATAACCAGAAATCAAGAATACATGATCATATTTATGATAAAATCAATTTAATTTTATGTATATATATATATATATTCTTCACATTCATGTTATATTATATTACAGTGATGTATTTTTAGGTGAGAGTTTTTATCCAATCAGAATTCAGCTAGCTTGTGTTGCCAGGCGGATTTCATAGTACCAGTGGCAAGTACTATCCGTCCGAGACCTTCAGAATCAGCGCTGCTTGCCGTCTGTGTTGTGTGAGTGAACGGGCTCGTAGAGTTGAGTTGATAGACAGTTGCGATAGCCAATCAGATCACGAGTTGGTGAAACAAGTCCTTCCTGCTTGTCTCACGTCACAACTCAATAACGCGTCCTGTGATTGGCTCTTAGAGTTGATAGACAGTTGCGATAGCCAATCAGATCACGAGTTGGTGAAAGTAAGGCCTTCCTGCCTGTGATTGGATACTCCGTGTGAGAGGGCAGCGCTAGGCATATTGCGTCATCAGCTAATCAGCTGGCGCCGGTACAGCGCGACAGACCGAAGATAAAACCGCAATTATTCCTGCGCTTTTAACCCACAATGGCCGAAGGAGGGGTAAGTGTGTATTTGGTTGTGGATATTCTTGAAAGGCCATTTTCAAGACGGACCTTTACAGAGAAGCTACTAGCTTCGGCTCACGAGAGCTAGCTTCAAGCTAGCTCCGGAGCTAGCTAACCTGTCCCGGGTGGGGAAAGGATTGGTACGCCGCTTCCAGGCTTCAAACTTTTGGCTTACGGCTTCAGAGAGTTGCTGCAAATTGTTCTGCTGGGAATGCCTTTTGTTTGCAAGGGATCGATTTAATGTTTGGAGCAACACCGGATTTAGGAACTTTAAGAAAGGAGAATGGATTTTGTTTTCAAACGGGACAGCCGTTTTGGTGAGTACCAACATTTTATTTATTTAACATGATAACGAAATAAAATCACAGATATGTAAATGCAATGTATGTAAATAATGTGGTGCGCCGGTGCAGCTGTGTGATTGTAGTGGAAGTACAACACGTTGTATTGCAGTCTTTCTTATATTAAACTGCAAGTTCGCAATTTAAAGCTTCATGGTGGACTTTAAAACGCTTTGGAAAAATTCCCTTTTATTTATAACTTTGATAGTACCACGTATAGTGGTAAGTTTTAATTGCTGATGCAATTTATTGATTTTTAAATGCTCCGGAAAAAATATCCTGTGTTGTACACGATTGAGGTGATGCAGCACCCAGTAGTGCGTAAGTGTGTGTTTGTACATTATTTCTAAAGCAGTGGTGTCATAAATGATGGTATTATGAGGGGTATTTATTCAAGTCGGACTAAGTAGGACTTCACTGAAGGCCTAGGTGTAAAATGCACGCCACTGGATTTATGCTTATTAAAGCAAGTCCATTGAGACGCTCTTGTGACATCGTGGATCTCGGGTCAGTTTTTATAAGCTTTAGTTTGGAGAAGCTCCTCTCTGCAGCATACCTGTCAACCTCCAAGGCTCCATGGCCTTACAAACCGTTGATTTCTTCCTTACAAAATACAAAATAACCTTACACCATATATTTTTTTTCAAATGCATTTATTTATGTACATAGTTGGACATTATTAATTAGGATACAGTTTAATTTTGATATTTTAACTAAACTAAAATATCCATTAATAATGCTTGTAATTTAATTTTTTAAATAAGAAACAGATATTTCGGGGGGGGAAATCGTTAGCATTTTTATTTTTGTAAACCAAACTTAAGTATCGATCAATGATGCTTGTAATTTAAATTTCAAACAGGGACAGAAAATACAAACCTTTGCTGGCTTGTGATTGGGAAACATGTTTTTCACGTTTCTTGATATTCGGTGCAGACCGGATGGGACTGTAAAGGTTCGTGTTTGTGTTCGTAATTCCTACTCTGCAGAGAGTCAGTGAAGGCATCAGGGAGGAGGGGCGGTGTGTGTGTGAGCGTGGAGGGGGTGAGAGAGACGGGAGAGGATATCTGTTCTGTTAGCGGCGGGGTTACCGATTAATAGAAGCTTGTTCTGAGACCCATCTCGTCCTTGTTTCAGCGTCTGACGGACGCTACGAATTTGCGTTTTCCCGTACAGATGTTCTTCTACGCCGTGCACGTCTTAGAATGCATAAAAACCGTACTTTGTACGGCAAAACCGTACTGGTTGACAGGTATGCTGCAGCAGCAACCGTCTCGGTCTAGCTGAGGTGCGCACTGATAAATCGCCCCCCCCCCCCCTCTCCTTGGACGGTCAAGGCATTGTGTTTCAGGTCATACCAAGAATGACAAACAACGAGGGGGGGTGTTGTTTTTAATTTTTTCTGTATTTGTTTGTTTTTTATTTTCTAGGCAGAGCATGAGAAAAGGGCGCCCGTTGGGGCAATAAATTATAACTATTATTAGTTTATTTTCTTTTTTTTTTTTATATATATATATTTTTTTCGAGGCTTGGAGTGGCGCCCCCTCCAGCTGGTGGCGCCCTAGGCAACCGCCTAGTTCGCCTATGCCTATCCCCTCCCCATTGACTCTACCAGGAACATGAGCGCAGTGAAAGTGGAGCAGAAAGCGGAGCAGCGTCCGGATCAAACATCAACAGCGGCTCACGTTTCTGTCGGTCCAGAAGTTTTCAGCGTCCAGAACTCAGAACCTGCTGAGACGCTCAAACAAAGACTCTGACGCAGCTTAAAATAAGATCCATTCTACTTTCGCTTTTGATTCACAACCTGTGACAGTTCTGCCGAGTAACAAGTGACGTCATCGCTCAGACTAAATTCTGATTGGCTCAGACTAAATTCTGATTGGCTCAGACGGACGGGGAAGTCCGCTCCTCTCGGGTTTTGTCCTCACTTCACCCTTGATGGTCGGACTGGAAGCTTTAAAGAATCTTGTGGCTGTTCTGTTGTTTGAGCTGCAGATGGGACAGTTCACGATGAAGACCTCGGTTCTGGTTCTGGTTCTGGTTCTGGGTACAGGTGTACCTGGGGCGGTGGGAGGTGAGTTTCTATCCTGCTGTCTGGGTTGACGGTTCTGTTGTTGGACTTCCTGAAATGTTAGGAGTCTAGAAATGTCCAAACGGTACCGACCCGTCATCTTAAAGTTCTTCCTGTAAAGTCCATTTACTTCAGGTCCAAATGGGACAGGAGGACAGAGGTAGTTCTTCCTTCTTTGTCCTCTTTAATTTGATGGGTTCAGAACCTCCGGCTCAGACGGACATCAGACCTGATGACGGAGGTGTGCTGGTGTCGGTCGGTGGTTCTGCTGAGGTCCAACAACAAACCGGTTTAGAGATGGTTTCCAAGCTGCGTCTTCATGATAGAGTTTGTCCACCAGAGAGTGGACAGCTTTATTCTCCAGCTGACAAATGTCCTGATCCGTTTGGATGGGTTCTGACCCGTGTCAGCCTCAGAACCCAGCATGGACTGGACCGCACGGTTTCCACACCGAACTATGAGCAGGGGACGGATTTGTTCAGCATTCTGGACGTGACACAGAAACAGGATGTCCACGTCTTCAGACGACGGCGGAGGTTCTGAGGAGAACAACAATGGAAGTGTCAGAACTCAAAGAGAACAAATCAGAGAACCTTCCTGTTGATACCTGAACAGAACCAACTGTTAGAACCAGGACGAGAAGGAAGAGACGTCAGCTGATGATGGAGGGAATGTTGGAACGTCAGAGGATCAGAATCCGCTCTGAATCCAGACTGTAACGGATATTATAACTGCTGTTATAACTGGTGTTATAACTGGTATTGTAACTGCTGTAATAACTGCTGACTGGTGTTATAACTGGTGTTAGACTGGCGTTCTTTCTTATATAGAACCGTGTCCTTCAAATATTAAATGTATCAATATTAATGAGAAATATTCATCACAAAATCTGTTGTGAGTGAAACAGGCTTTGGGTTCTGCAGGTTCTGCCCATCAGGACCTGACGGTGTTTCGGGACCGGGTCACACCTTTATTTGTTGTGGTGCTGAAACCCAAATCTTTAGGGTCAAACCGTTTTAATTCACAAACTCTCCGACATCTGGCCTTGAAAATGATGCCAGTTATCAGCTGATGGTGGAAAATGACCAGCGCGACTTTGTGAAACCATAGAAGAAGAAGTTCTGCTGGGTTTCAGCTGCAGGAGCCTCAGAGTTCAAACCTGTGATCAGAACCAGAAGTTGTCATCGGTCACAGGTTCAGGTGTGAGTGGAGAGCAGGAAGTGATGTCATCAGGTGGAAACAGGTTCAACCTTCAGATCGTGATTCTGTTTTTTCTTTCAGAGACTCACTCTTTGAAGTATTTCGAGACGGCGTCTTCTGGAGTCTCAAACTTCCCGGAGTATGTGGCCGTTGGTTTGATCGATGACGTCCAGATGTATCACTATGACAGTAAGACCAAGAGAGCAGAACCCAAACAGGACTGGATGGACAAAGTCACAGCAGAGGATCCAGAGTACTGGACCAAACAGACGAGGATCGATGTGGGGAACCAAGAACGGAACAAATTCTACATAGAAACTTTAAGGAAGCGCTTCAACCAATCAGAAGGTTTGTTTGTGTTTATTAAATGTTGTGTTCATGCTGTAGGAAGTAAACACACACACACACACACACACACAAACACACACACACACACCTCTGCAGGAACCCTTTTGCATCACTGCTGGGTTTCTAAAGCTCCGGGACACAGACTGGTTCTGCTGGTTCTGCTGGTTCTGCTGGGTCCAGTGAGGACCAGGTCGATGACTGGAGTCTGTCTCTCTCTCAGGTGTCCACATTGTCCAGCGGTTGTCTGGCTGTGAGTGGGACGATGAGACTGGAGAGGTCACTGGTTTTCAGCAGTTCGGTTATAATGGAGAAGACTTCATCGTCCTGGACCTGAAGACGGAGACATGGATCGCTCCCAGTCCTCAGGCTGTCATCACCAAACACAGATGGGATCATGATAGAGCTCTGATGGAATACTACAAGTATTACTTCACCCAGGAGTGTCCTGAGTGGGGGAGGAAGTATCTGGAGTATGGGAGGAGCTCTCTGCTGAGAACAGGTAGAAGCACATCACCTGGTGGAGTTTCAAACCAACAACCTTCATGTTCCTCTGCTGTTTCTGACCCACACACAGAGACACACTCTGTCCTTTACCTCTCTGTCCTCCGTCTCTCTCCTTCAGTCTTCTTCTCCTTTGCTCCTCCCTTCTTTTGTCGCCTCCTCTCCTCTGAGGTTTATTTGCGTTGTTTCAGTGTCTCTGGCGACAACAGTGACTCCTGATGACGTGTCTTTGTCTCCTCCTCCAGAGCTCCCCTCTCTAACGTGTCTTTGTCTCCTCCTCCAGAGCTCCCCTCTCTAACATGTCTTTGTCTCCTCCTCCAGATCTCCCTTCTCTAATGTGTCTTTGTCTCCTCCTCCAGAGCTCCCCTCTATAACGTGTCTCTGTCTCCTCCTCCAGAGCTCCCCTCTCTAACGTGTCTTTGTCTCCTCCTCCAGAGCTCCCCTCTCTAACGTGTCTTTGTCTCCTCCAGAGCTCCCCTCTCTAACTTGTCTTTGTCTCCTCCTCCAGATCTCTCCTCTCTAACGTGTCTTTGTCTCCTCCTCCAGAGCTCCCCTCTCTAACATGTCTCTGTCTCCTCCTCCAGAGCTCCCCTCTCTAACGTGTCTGTCTCCTGCTCCAGATCTCTCCTCTCTAACGTGTCTGTCTCCTCCTCCAGAGCTCCCCTCTCTAACGTGTCTTTGTCTCCTCCTCCAGAGCTCCCCTCTCTAACGTGTCTTTGTCTCCTCCTCCAGAGCTCCCCTCTCTAACGTGTCTTTGTCTCCTCCTCCAGATCTCCCCTCTCTAACGTGTCTTTGTCTCCTCCTCCAGAGCTCCCCTCTCTAACGTGTCTGTCTCCTCCTCCAGATCTCCCCTCTCTAACGTGTCTTTGTCTCCTCCTCCAGAGCTCCCTTCTCTAACGTGTCTGTCTCCTCCTCCAGAGCTCCCCTCTCTAACTTATCTTTGTCTCCTCCTCCAGAGCTCCCCTCTCTAACGTGTCTTTGTCTCCTCCTCCAGAGCTCCCCTCAATAACGTGTCTTTGTCTCCTCCTCCAGTGCTCCCCTCAATAACGTGTCTTTGTCTCCTCCTCCAGTGCTCCCCTCTATAACGTGTCTTTGTCTCCTCCTCCAGATCTCTCCTCTCTAACGTGTCTTTGTCTCCTCCTCCAGATCTCCCCTCTCTAACGTGTCTTTGTCTCCTCCTCCAAATCTCCCCTCTCCAACGTGTCTTTGTCTCCTCCTCCAGCTCTCCCTTCTATAACGTGTCTTTGTCTCCTCCAGAGCTCCCTTCTATAATGTGTCTTTGTCTCCTCCTCCAGATCTCTCCTCTCTAACGTGTCTTTGTCTCCTCCTCCAGATCTCCCCTCTATAACGTGTCTTTGTCTCCTCCAGAGCTCCCTTCTATAACGTGTCTTTGTCTCCTCCTCCAGATCTCCCCTCTCTAACGTGTCTTTGTCTCCTCCTCCAGATCTCCCCTCTCTAACGTGTCTTTGTCTCCTCCTCCAGATCTCCCCTCTCTAACGTGTCTTTGTCTCCTCCTCCAGAGCTCCCCTCTATAACGTGTCTTTGTCTCCTCCTCCAGAGCTCCCCTCTATAACGTGTCTGTCTCCTCCTCCAGATCTCTCCTCTCTAACGTGTCTTTGTCTCCTCCTCCAGATCTCCCCTCTTTAACGTGTCTTTGTCTCCTCCTCCAGAGCTCCCCTCTCTAACGTGTCTTTGTCTCCTCCTCCAGAGCTCCCCTCTCTAACGTGTCTTTGTCTCCTCCTCCAGAGCTCCCCTCTCTAACATGTCTTTGTCTCCTCCTCCAGATCTCCCTTCTCTAATGTGTCTTTGTCTCCTCCTCCAGAGCTCCCCTCTATAACGTGTCTCTGTCTCCTCCTCCAGAGCTCCCCTCTCTAACGTGTCTTTGTCTCCTCCTCCAGAGCTCCCCTCTCTAACGTGTCTTTGTCTCCTCCAGAGCTCCCCTCTCTAACTTGTCTTTGTCTCCTCCTCCAGATCTCTCCTCTCTAACGTGTCTTTGTCTCCTCCTCCAGAGCTCCCCTCTCTAACATGTCTCTGTCTCCTCCTCCAGAGCTCCCCTCTCTAACGTGTCTGTCTCCTGCTCCAGATCTCTCCTCTCTAACGTGTCTGTCTCCTCCTCCAGAGCTCCCCTCTCTAACGTGTCTTTGTCTCCTCCTCCAGAGCTCCCCTCTCTAACGTGTCTTTGTCTCCTCCTCCAGAGCTCCCCTCTCTAACGTGTCTTTGTCTCCTCCTCCAGATCTCCCCTCTCTAACGTGTCTTTGTCTCCTCCTCCAGAGCTCCCCTCTCTAACGTGTCTGTCTCCTCCTCCAGATCTCCCCTCTCTAACGTGTCTTTGTCTCCTCCTCCAGAGCTCCCTTCTCTAACGTGTCTGTCTCCTCCTCCAGAGCTCCCCTCTCTAACTTATCTTTGTCTCCTCCTCCAGAGCTCCCCTCTCTAACGTGTCTTTGTCTCCTCCTCCAGAGCTCCCCTCAATAACGTGTCTTTGTCTCCTCCTCCAGTGCTCCCCTCAGTAACGTGTCTTTGTCTCCTCCTCCAGTGCTCCCCTCTATAACGTGTCTTTGTCTCCTCCTCCAGATCTCTCCTCTCTAACGTGTCTTTGTCTCCTCCTCCAGATCTCCCCTCTCTAACGTGTCTTTGTCTCCTCCTCCAAATCTCCCCTCTCCAACGTGTCTTTGTCTCCTCCTCCAGCTCTCCCTTCTATAACGTGTCTTTGTCTCCTCCAGAGCTCCCTTCTATAATGTGTCTTTGTCTCCTCCTCCAGATCTCTCCTCTCTAACGTGTCTTTGTCTCCTCCTCCAGATCTCCCCTCTATAACGTGTCTTTGTCTCCTCCAGAGCTCCCTTCTATAACGTGTCTTTGTCTCCTCCTCCAGATCTCTCCTCTCTAACGTGTCTTTGTCTCCTCCTCCAGATCTCCCCTCTCTAACGTGTCTTTGTCTCCTCCTCCAGATCTCCCCTCTCTAACGTGTCTTTGTCTCCTCCTCCAGAGCTCCCCTCTATAACGTGTCTTTGTCTCCTCCTCCAGAGCTCCCCTCTATAACGTGTCTGTCTCCTCCTCCAGATCTCTCCTCTCTAACGTGTCTTTGTCTCCTCCTCCAGATCTCCCCTCTTTAACGTGTCTTTGTCTCCTCCTCCAGAGCTCCCCTCTCTAACGTGTCTTTGTCTCCTCCTCCAGAGCTCCCCTCTCTAACGTGTCTTTGTCTCCTCCTCCAGAGCTCCCCTCTCTAACGTGTCTTTGTCTCCTCCTCCAGTGCTCCCCTCTATAACGTGTCTTTGTCTCCTCCTCCAGAGCTCCCCTCTCTAACGTGTCTTTGTCTCCTCCTCCAGAGCTCCCCTCTCTAACGTGTCTTTGTCTCCTCCTCCAGAGCTCCCCTCTCTAACGTGTCTTTGTCTCCTCCTCCAGTGCTCCCCTCTATAATGTGTCTTTGTCTCCTCCTCCAGAGCTCCCCTCAGTGTTTCTCCTCCAGAAGACTCCTTCCTCTCCCGTCAGCTGCTTCGCTACAGGTTTCTACCCAGACAGAGCCGCTCTCTTCTGGAGGAAGGATGGGGAGGAGCTTCATGAGGAGGTGGAGCACGGAGAGATCCTCCCCAACCATGACGGAACCTTCCAGATGAGTGTGGACCTGGACCTTTCATCGGCGGCGGCTGAAGACTGGAGGAGGTACGACTGTGTGTTCCAGCTCTTCGGTGTGAAGGACGACTTGGTCACCAGACTGGACAAGGGAAAGATCTGGACCAACTGGGGTGAGACTGGGATCAGGGGGTGAAGGTGGGGACACATTTCTGTCTCTCTGATGGTCCAGATCATGGGTTTGAAGAGTTGGACAGAAGTTTTGTTTCTTTTATTGTCGTTTGCTGTTTTCTGTGTAACTTTAGAGTTCAGATAATCAATAAACCACCTGGGACCCAGACAACGGTACCAGAACCCTAACCCGGTACCTGCACAGAAGACGGGAGCCTTTGAATCAGTGATAGTTCTGTGTGTGGTGGCGGTCCGATGTCCACTGGGCTTTCATTCATGCAGGACGATGTCAGTAAAGTCAGTTCATGTCCTCAGCGGAGGAGGTTCTGATTGGACCTGGATCTGTTAGCAGGACGATCCAGAACTGCGGAGGAGGTTCTGATTGGACCTGGATCTGCTTGTTAGCAGGATGATCCAGAACCACGGAGGAGGTTCTGTTGGACCTGGATCTGCTTGTTAGCAGGATGATCCAGAACCCAGTGAATGTTGACGTGAAGCTAGGAGGGTGGGACACGGGTCCAACATGAAGTCCTTCAGTACCGTGGGAAGACACGTTGATTCTAACGCTCCTTTATCGAATCAGCGTTCTTCACCACGTTCCTTCGTTTCTCCAGAAGCTGGGATGTAAAACGTTCCCCATATTCCTGATGTGGACCAGGATGTTATCAGAACCTTGTGTTTCTCCATGAGGACAGGTCCACAGAGCTGTGGGACTGTCCAGCCTCAGCAGAGGGACGCAGCGTTCCAGCGCTTCGGAGGTTTCAGTCTGGAGTTGGAGAAAAAGTCTTTTGGATCCATTTCATTTTTCAGAAGTTTCTAGTTTTAAAGTCAAACCTCTGTCAGAACATTAGAACACACTAGAACATTAGAACATTGGACAAGTCTCCCTGAGACTGGAACCAACATCAGGACAGAAAGCAGCACAGACCGTCCTCCTGTGGACAGGTGGACATGAAACCACCTAAAGAGGACGGCAGGACCACCAACCAGGTGGTGTCCGTCTGCAGGACGGTTCTGTTGGGACATGGACGTTGTTCTCTGACTTGTTGTTTTCTGCTCTCCAGAGGAACCCACTAACGTGAACGCCATCATCATCATCGTCATCACTGCAGCGGTTCTTCTCGTCCTCACGGCTGCCGTTGGATTCAAGCTGTACAGACAGAGGACAGGTGAGCGACCCAGACAGAACCAGTCTCTGTCTCCTGGCTTTGATTGGACACTTTGACCTGATGAAGCAAACAGGAGGTGGTTTCAGCTTCAGAGTCCACTCGCATCCGTTCACGTCACCTGCAACCGTGAGCGGTGGACTGATGCGTCTTTGTTATCCAGGTAAACCTCGTCCACCTTCTGAGGACAGCGCTGAGCTCACGAAGAGACTGCAGCCAGAGGTGGACATCCAGCCAGAGGTCGTTATCCAGCCGGCGGGCGTTGGGACAAGGACAGAATGAACGCAGTGAGTGTCTTCGTGTGTGAAACTATGTGTAGAAGAACCTTCTGACACGGGGAGATTATTCTCTGTCAGACTTGTGAGACAAGATAGTCTTTGTCCTTTGGTGTCTTTTCCACAACAAAAGGTGGAGCTGTTTCACCTGAAGGGATCTGAGGTTGTTGGACAAAGACAATGAGTCCACCTGGACATTTAAGGTGGACTGATCGGGTTCGGGTGTGGCTTCGTGGCGTTTCTGCTCAGTTCTGTTGGTTCTGTCTCCGCAGGGTTCTGGGACAAGGAGCGGTGTCCCCACATCATCCTGTTTGAACTGGAGTCCACCGGGTCTTCACCAGAACACGATCCGATCAAAGACATCAGCGACGAGGATCCAGTGATCGATACTTATTGATTAGAGTCTAAACGGTGTCATTTAAATATTTCGGGGATTGTTCTCGTCTCTCTTCTCTGGAGACGTCAAACAGGATCTTTAAGACTGTCTTCATCCGACGTCCTTAGAACGTCCTCCATCATTACACTTTAACTCTTCGGCTGCTGGGTTGTTTGTGCTTTCCCTTTGTCCTATTGGTCCTCCTGGTGTCATGTGATCTGAGACGAGAGACATCTGACGGCCTCTAGAGTCGTCTCTGCTGTCCGTCCTCAGAAATCCTTCCTTTGCTTCCAGTCCTCCTGGAACCTGCGGCGGGACTTGGACACTAACGAGTCCGGAGGTGTCGGAGTAAACGGGCGTGTCTTTGTTCCTCCTGGACTCCGCCCCTCCCCCAGTGCTTCCTGTCTGTTCACGGATCACAATCACTTCCTGTGTTGTTAACGAGACGAAGGCTGAAGTCGTCCTGCTGGTTCCTTTCTTTAGACAGAAAGTTCTGCTTTACAATAAAATCCCACATTTCCCACCTGTTTCTTGTTTGATTAATCCGTCTCCAATCCCATGAATATTCCCAGTCTCATTGCTCCGCCTCCAATCCCATGAATATTCCCAGTCTCATTGCTCCGCCTCCAATCCCATGAATATTCCCAGTCTGATTGCTCCATCTCCAATTCCATGAATATTCCAAGTCTGATTGCTCCGTCTCCAATCCCATGAATATTCCCAGTCCGATTGGTCCGTCTCCAATCCCATGAATATTCCTAGTCTCATTGCTCCGTCTCCAATTCCATGAATATTCCCAGTCTGATTGATCCGTCTCAAATCCCGTGAATATTCCCAGTCTGATTGATCCGTCTCCAATCCCGTGAATATTCCCAGTCTGATTGCTCCGTCTCCAATCCCTTGAATATTCCCAGTCCCATTGCTCCATCTCCAATCCAATGAATATTCCCAGTCTCATTGCTCCGTCTCCAAACCATGAATATTCCCAGTCTCATTGCTCCGTCTCCAATCCCGTGAATATTTCTAGTCTCATTGATCCGTCTCAAATCCCGTGAATATTCCCAGTCCGATTGCTCCGTCTCCAATCCCATGAATATTCCCAGTCCGATTGATCCGTCTCAAATCCCGTGAATATTCCCAGTCTGATTGCTCCGTCTCCAATCCCGTGAATATTCCCAGTCTGATTGATCCGTCTCAAATCCCGTGAATATTCCCAGTCTGATTGATCCGTCTCAAATGCCGTGAATATTCCCAGTCTGATTGCTCCGTCTCCAAACCCATGAATATTCCCAGTCCCATTGCTCCGTCTCCAATCCCGTGAATATTTCTAGTCGCAATGCTCCGTCTCCAATCCCGTTAATATTCCCAGTCTCATTGATCCATCTCCAATCCCGTGAATATTCCCAGTCTGATTGATCCGTCTCAAATCCCGTGAATATTCCCAGTCTGATTGATCCGTCTCCAATCCCGTGAATATTCCCAGTCTGATTGCTCTGTCTCCAATCCCGTGAATATTCCTAGTCTCATTGCTCCGTCTCCAATCCCGTGAATATTCCCAGTCCGATTGATCCGTCTCCAATCCCGTGAATATTCCCAGTCCGATTGCTCCTCCAATCCCGTGAATATTCCCAGTCTGATTGATCCGTCTGCAATCCCGTGAATATTCGCAGTCTCATTGCTCCGTCTCCAATCCCGTGAATATTCCCAGTCCGATTGCTCCTTCTCCAATCCCATGAATATTCCCAGTCCGATTGCTCCTTCTCCAATCCCGTGAATATTCCCAGTCCGATTGCTCCATCTCCAATCCCGTGAATATTCCCAGTCTGATTGCTCCGTCTCCAATCCAATGAATATTCCCAGTCTCATTGATCCGTCAACACCCTGTCCTGTCAATAAACTCAACTCACTTCCTTATGGTTTCCCAACTTCCTGGTGTTGTGGATGTGACAGTTCTGCTTGCAACCTGCTAGCCGCTGGAGACGTGACTATTTGCACCTGGGTAAAAGCTTAAAGGGAACCTCGACTGTAACTACAAATCGGTCTAAAAGTACATTTACAAAAATATATAAAAATTTCTCCTAAGTTATCAAATCCGTTTTGTTTACAACATAAATTCATACGTGGTGGCCGCCATGTTTTCGCGTGCACATTGATGACGTCAATGGGTTAGGGGTATGGTAACGACATTGCTCAGACCCCCCTATGTTCAGACAAGATCCAGCATTGAAGTAGTTTATGAAAATGTGAAAGGTTTATAGGAATCCTTTCCACTTTGTAATTACCTCCTAACAGTGGTCGTAACACAGTCGTAGTAACCTGAGCGGTTCTGTCGCCGACGTCACGGAATGGCGACGTAGTTTTGAAGCCGCTGACGTTGAAAATGTTATATTATCTCATAAAGAAGATGCCTTATGTCATGGTAAATTTACATAAAGTTTGTGTCGTGTCTTGAGCCCTTTCAACTTGATGAGAAAGGCATACTGAATGCATGAAAGAACAAACCATGGTTCATCCGGATCAAAGGGGGAATCCATTAATCTGCTCATTGGTGATCCACTCGAAATTCATTCCACCCGAAAAAAGCTGTCGTTTTATTTTGAAGGAAAAAGCCTGAAACAGGAAGTCTTGTCTCTGGACGTTCATATTTCTTGATCCTCGATGAGCTCTGTATTTTTCCTTTGCTCCCTTTCCTGGAGTTAATCTGTTTTGAACACTGTTTGTTTGGGTTCCCATAGCAACAGATTAAACAAGTAAACTCATCCATAAAATAATGTGATGCATAAAATGGTTAAACAAATGACCTGTAAATCTTTTTTTAATTCTGAGCCATCCTGAGGGGGAGGAGCCTCTCAGTTGCCAGAGGGTTACCATGGAGACATACTTTGGTCAATGTTTGTTCCTGTAACTTTGTATAATTTCTTTCCTGTGTTGTGTTGTGTAGCACTTCCTCTTCTGTCGTATGTCCTTAGACCTTCAGCTCTGTAGCAGCAAGCCAGTCCAGTGTGTCATTGTCCAAGTCAATTAAGCCCTGATCACCATTTGGCCGGCGGTATATGGGGCAGCTGGTCAGCACGTGGTCCACAGTCTGTGATGGATCCCCACATTCACAGTGGGCACTGTCTGCAAGACCCCACTTCTGCATTGTTGCACCAAAGCGTCCAACTCCTGTCCGCAGCCGGTTGAGGGTATTCCCATCCTTGAGGAGTAGGTCCTGGCCAGGAACATCTGTTGGATGCTCAATGCAGCGGTGGAGCCTGGATGGTACTGCCGCCTTCCACTGGTCCCTCCATCTGGCCTTCACCCAGGATTCCTTAGACATGTCAGCTGGTGTTGTGCGAAGCAGTTCCTGGGCCTGTGCGGCAAAAGGGCGACTGGACTTGAGGCGGGTATGATGTGGCGTCTCCATGACAACCTTGTGGAGGAGGTGGGATTCGCTCAGATGTGCCGTCCAAGCGAGAGCTAGTATGGCTGCGTCTCGCCTGATCTCTGCTGGGGTGATTCCAGCAAGGATCGGTTGGTTGGTTGGAGTGGCACGTAGGCATCCGGAGACAGTCCGTAGTGTGCTATTAAGAGCAGCGTCCAGCTTTTGGAAATGGGTGCTACGGCTCGAGACTGGGGCAGAGTATTCAGTAGCAGGAAGGACCAGGGCCTCGGTGGAGGCTCCCCACGTGGTTCCGGCTAAACGCAGCATCAGTGCTGCACGGGCAGTGGTCTTTCCTTTCACACTGTCCAGATGTTGTTTAAACCAGTGGTCCCCAACCACCGGGCCGCGGCCGTGAGGCATTTGTTACCGGGCCGCACAGAAAGAATAAATAATGTATGCAATTTAAGTTGTATCGATTATTAGCGTCTAAAAGTTGTTTTATTTTGAAAAACAACCGGATTTTCGCCAACGTAAAATTCACCTGTGAATTGTCATGCTTTACGTGATACGTTACTAAAAACAGACGTAAACTAGCGAAAATAAAATTACAAAACAAACGTTTTTGCAGAGCTTCTTTGCTAATGGAAAGTCCAACCGAGGAGGAAGAAAATAAAACTTATTTTCACAGACAAACCAGGAGTCAGACTTAAAACACGGTTTATCTACAACAGCTGATTAGCTTTGTTCACGAGCAATGAAGGGTTCAAAACTGCTTCAGCACATAAAGACAAGAACCCAGAAGTAAAAGACCTGAAGCCTGGATTAAAACACAAGAATGTGGTATTTATTAAACAAAAAATGTGAACATGAAGGACAGAAGTAATTATTGGGACCATAATTTATGGTGAGTAGATATTGGTGTAATACTTGTTTATAATAGTTATTTCAAGTGCATAATATAACGTTTATTGTTAAGAATATATTCATTTTTCTTTTTATTTAATTACACCCCCGGTCCGCGAAATAATTGACCGGCAAGAAACCGGGCCGTGTCAGGAAAAAGGTTGGGGACCGCTGGTTTAAAGGACAATGTTCTGTCGAGCTTCAAGCCAAGGTGTGTCGGGGAGGACTGGGACTGTAGCTGTGCATCGTCAACGATGATGTTGATTTCACGTGTTGCTTCCCTGTTGTAGAGGTGGAACATTGTTGCAACAGTCTTCTCGACTCTGAGCTTGAGTCACCAGTCCTTCAGATAAGAGGATAGGATGGCCATATCCTCTGTAAGGCCTTCCTCTACTGCTTCCCAAGAGGGTTTGATAAGCAGGATTGCCATGTCATCTGCATAGCCAGACGACATACTTATATACAAGGACGGCATACTTCCTTGATGTTGTTAGGGGTAGGTCGTGGATGTAGATAACAATAATGCTTGATTTTATATAGCACTTTTCTAGGCACCCAAAGACGCTTCACATTGTGTATTATTCATTCACACCACACTTGGTCGTGGTGGAGCTACTAGCCACAGCTGCCCTGGGGCAGGCTGACAGGAGCGAGGCTGCCAATTTGGGCCATCGGCCCTCCTGACCACCACCAACATTCACTCGCTCACTACATTCACACAGGCAATGTGGGTGAAGTGTCTTGCCCAAGGACACAACGACAGTGGACATGTGAAGGTCGGGAATCGAATCGAACCGCCAACCTCTCGATCATAGGACGACCCGCTCAACCACCTGCGCCACCATCGCCCTAGATGTTAAATAACATTGGTGCCAGCACAGAGCCCTGTGGGACACCGTTCCTGAGCTTTCTCACCCTACTGCTTTGGCCGTTGCTGGTCTGGAGCTTAAAGCTGCAGTTGCTCAGCATCTCCATAATGAAGCTCACCAGGTGCTTGTCCGGGATGGTCTTCAGAAGCTTCATATGTAGCCAGCGCAGCCAGACAGTGTCAGGCAGCTGTGAGGTCCAAGACGACGGCGCCAGCCTTTTGTTCTTTGGGGAGCTGGGGGTCGATCACTGGGGTGAGGCAAGCCAGGACGAGGCGTTCCAGCAGTTTGAAGGGTACACACAGAAGGGAGATTGGCCCGTATCCCTTTGAGTCATCGCTTAGCTTGTTGGGATTCGGCAGAGTCCGGCGCTGTGTTTCCTTACCAGCTTTGTAATTACTGAAAACCTTCAGTAAACTTGATTCGTTTTATATTCCTGACTCATCATTGAATAAACACCTCCAACACGAGATATAATAAAAGAACCGAGGAAAAGCAGAAACCCAACAGCTTAAAGAGCATGCAACCTTGCAACTACTCTTTAGCGACATGCGGAGGCATAGGCGAGCTAGCCGATTGCCTAGGGCGCCACCTGCTGGAGGGGGCGCCACTCCAAGCCTCGAAAATATATATATATATATAAATAAATTTAAAAAAAGGAAAATAATAAACTAATAAACGTATTTTAGAAAGCCCATATTATTAGTTTGGCGTTGCACGGCTCATAGACGCGTTTTCAGCCGATAATTGTTCGTTCTGACGTGAGTTGTCACATGTCCCATGTTCGTGAACACACCTTGGTTCTCCGACGCCTTGAATGCGTCATCTCCGTGTGCAGCGTCGAAGCTGGAACAGTTTCCCTCTCCAGACGACGGTAGAACGCCATTATACCGTGTGTAGCTCTTTCCATGACAACACAGACACAGGTTGGTTCTCTGAAACGGGCGTTTATTGCTCTTCTCTCTTTCTCTCCTTCTGTCATACACCGTACGCCGTGAAAACTACATTAAATGTACAAAACAAAGAAATATTAATACATTGCACGACAGTGACGTGCGGTGGGGTTCGTGTCTGGTGAGGCAGTCAGATTTACAAATAAATGAACCTACAGCTTGTTCATCATTTGATTGGCAACATTTAACGTGTTGATCAGTTAAAGTTTAACTGATTTTTAACTGTTAAACACATGTTCTGAGACGGGTGTGGGTGAGGGGGCGTGTCGCCGTCCAGCTGGGGCTGCAGAGAGAGAGAGAGAGAGAGAGAGAGAGAAAGAGAAAGAGAAAAAGCTGGGCTTCATTTGACAGCTTATGTTCTCCAGAACGTTACAGAACACTCGTTCACATCCAATGGACTCTGTCAGGCCCAGTCCGCCGCGGTTCTGCTCGAATCGGTCCCGCAATTTGACCATGAATACGCGCGGTCGCTGCTCGTGTTTGGAGGCTTCTCGGTAAATTCTTCATGTCGCAATATCCCATCCGAGTCCAGACATCTTCAGAAGTTGAGAAAAGAAGGCAAGAAAAGCAGAAAAGACGGGTTCTTGCTTGACGTCCAGACATCCAGACAGCCAGCGCTTCCGTGTTTACAAGCCTGTCTTGAACGAGCGGATCAGCTGATGAGTGTGCTGAATCACTCACGGGTCTCCTATGGGCTGAAGGCCGTATTACATGTGGCCTCATTCTGCAGTATTTTAATGCCGCTGAGCACAAGAATACGTGACGCACTAATTGTATTATTTAAAATAAAAAAATCATAAAATATACAATATAATATCACTGATGTTATATTATATATTATATGATTTTTATATTATTTTTAATAATACAAATACATGATTTTTATATGATTTTATATGATGACAGGTGAGGCTGTGCCTCACCTGCCTCCACTGACTGCACGTCACTGTTGCAGGATACATAACAAACAATATTGAGTGCCACACGCTAGCTGGCGCTAGCTAACAATACTACAAATACCTCGTTGGCCGCTTGTTCTGAAAAGAGTAAAAATACAATTCTCTGGGTGTTCTGCGTCGATGCTTAGACCCCAGACGGTGAAACCAAAAATACAAACAAAAGGATGTCTTCAATAAAGCACCATCTCCATACGAACGTCAAAACAACCACAGCGCCAGCAGTCTTAGTGTTGCGCTTTACCTAACTCCGTCGTAGCAACACATGTGACGGCAAACATTAGTTCCGGTCGTACACAAGAAACAGACGTGCGGGAAAATAACCACAACCAACATCTTAATGAACATTTTAGGTCAACAAATTAGTTAGTGCATTTCAATAGCAGTAACACCATGGCTTATCTGTCTTTACAGATATTCTCTACTTCTTTCTGTTCAGTGATGTGCGTACATGCCAGAAGAACACAGCATAATAAATCGAGCTTTATTTGTGCCACGCAGTGCACACACAGTAAATCTGGTGGTAGCTGATGGGCAAAAAGCTCTGCAGATGCCAGTGGTTACTTTGGCTTCCTGCAGAAGCTTTTCACACTATTTTCTGCCTCCACTCAGAGATGGTCCATCTTAAGAACACATGTCTACACAACACTGAAATCCTGGTCAGATACTAGGTGGGAAAGTCGGATCAACAGTGTACAGGCTGTGAGATACCAGGCTGCAAAAGTCAGAGATGCACTTTTGGAAGTGAGAGACCACACCACAGATCCGGTGATAAAAATTGAGGCACAGTCTTTAGCTGAAGAGGTTGCATCATACCGTTTCTCTGTCTGTACTGTGATATGGGATGACATCCTGACAGAAATTCAGCATGTCAACAAGTTATTACAGTCTGAGACAATGCAGACGGATGTTGCAGTTGATCTCCTGAAGAAAACTGAAGCCTCTCTTACCAGCTACAGAGACACTGGATGGGTAAATCATTCCCAGATTTGCCAAAACCCAAAATGACCAACTTGGAACTTCTCAGTTTCATACAGGAGAAGAAACTGAAGGAGATTTATCCCAACATGTGGGTGGCCGTGAGAATTGCTCTCACTACTCCAGTGACAGTTGCTGCTGCAGAGAGGAGCTTCTCCAAAATAAAGCTTATAAAAACTTACCTGAGATCCACGATGTCACAAGAGCGTCTCAATGGACTTGCTTTAATAAGCATAAATCATGAGCTTTCAAGACAGGTATCATTTGATGATACCACCGATGCCTTTGCTGCAAGGAAGTCCAGACGTGTAAAATTTAATTGCCATCTATTATGGCAAAATTATTTGCTATGTATCTGTTTTGCATTGTTTGTGTGGAAGCAGTCAGGACTTTTATTTTCCTCTTAATCTGAACAGTAACCCTGTTTTATTTCTGTTTATTTATTTTATTTTATTTTATTATTATTTAATTATTATTTGTATTGTATAGCGTGTGCTAGTTGTTTTGAAGAATAATTAAACTTTTAAGGTCCGTCATATGGCTGTTGTTATTAATGTTTTATATATATTATGTTTGCCGTTATGGGGGGGGGGGGGGGGGGGGGCACAAAATCATAATCTTGCCTAGGGCACCAAAATGGCCATGTTTAAGTTCTAGACTCATTATGGACTTGAATTCAACACATTCACTAGAAATGACCTCCAGAATGTGGGTTCTGCAGAACAGCCTCACAGTAATGACCTCCAGAATGTGGGTTCTGCAGAACAGCCTCACAGTAATGACCTCCAGAATGTGGGTTCTGCAGAACAGCCTCACACAGTAATGACCTCCAGAATGTGGGTTCTGCAGAACAGCCCCACACTTTAATGACCTCCAGAATGTGGGTTCTGCAGAACAGCCTCACAGTAATGACCTCCAGAATGTGGGTTCTGCAGAATAGCCTCACAGTAATGACCTCCAGAATGTGGCTTCTGCAAAACAGCCTCACACTTTAATGACCTCCAGAATGTGGGTTCTGCAGAACAGCCTCACACTTTAATGACCTCCAGAATGTGGGTTCTGCAGAACAGCCTCACAGTAATGACCTCCAGAATGTGGGTTCTGCAGAACAGCCCCACACTTTAATGACCTCCAGAATGTGGGTTCTGCAGAACAGCCTCACACTTCTCTGCCAGTGCAGCAATGTCTGTTGCTCCATACTCAGAAGTGACGTCAGAGCTCAGTGCCTGGACGTCAAAAACAGACAACGACTCCTTCATCCTCTGGAAAACGTGCGTCGCTCGAAAAAGATAATTATGATGTTCTTTTTCTCAAGGAACCCTCAGTCTGAATGCAAGAAGATGGACCATAAGATGGCTGACCTTCCCACTGGTCCTCTGGATTTGTACAGAAAAAAGGCCTCTTTCAATTGGAAGGATATGCTGATTTTCATAGAGGGAGAGGAATTGCATTCATTCAAGGTATTAAATATTCCTTTTTAAATATGAATAAATCTGTATCCTGGTTACTTATTTGTAGACAACTGCATGCCGCTTGTACCCGCAACCTTGTGTACACGGGTTGATTTGTTGTCTGAGAGAAGTGCAAGGATGGCTGCATCGTCTGAGTATTTGAGATATGATGTGGTGGATGAGATGCTGAGGCAGTCATTGAGGATGTACAGGAAGGGGCTCAGTACACATCCCTGTGGCACCCCAGTATTAATGGTACAGATGTGGTTGTACCCACCCTTACTGCTTGCAGTCTGTCGGTGAGGAAGTTGTGGATCAGGTGGATCAGATGGGGAGGCGTGTTGAGTTGGTATAGTTTCCGGATCAGCAGGTGTTTCTGTCGGGTGTTGAAGGCGGAACTAAAGTCCACAAAGAGTATCCTGGCAAAGTTACCTGGGGAGTCCAGGTGCTGTAGGAGAAGGTGTAGCAGGCAATTGGGGGGGGGGGGGGTCCAGGTGTGGGGTGACAAATGGAAGGATGATATTCACCAGCACTTAATTATTATGGGTGTTAGGGCTATGGGGCGGTAGTGATTGAATTCTGTGGGTCTGTTTTTTTTGTAGCGGGATCACTCATAGCCGGACAGACACAGAGTCTGTCTGGGTAAAGATAATTTATCCCAGAGCTAAACCTCTGGTCATTGGCGCAGTATACAGACCCCCAGACAAAAAATCATTCTATGATTTGTTGGAGAAGCATGTGATCGGCTTGGGAAGCTCGGAGGTCATTCTGATAGGAGATTGTAACACCAATGTCCTTCGGAAAGACACCCCGACTTTCAAATCCTTCAGCAGCTTCTGTAATCTGCATAACTTTACCCAGCTGATTCAGCAATTTACAAGGGTAAGCACCACTTCTAGAACCATCATAGACCTAATCCTGACATCGGACAAATCTAGAATCAAAAACAGTGGTGTCATCGAGTGCAATCTAAGTGATCACAACATGATCTTCTGCACTCGAAAAATTCATAGACCTGCAGCTCATTGTCACACCACAATAAACTGCAGAACCATGAAGCATTACTCCCCAGAAGCTCTAACAACAGCGCTGGAGGAAACTGATTGGTCTGAAACTTTAAACTCCGCCTCTGTCGAGGGGACCTGGTCTTCCTTTAAATCTGCATTTCTGTCTGTAATCGATAAGATAGCACCCATAACAGCTGTTCGGGTCAGAGCCCGTACAGAACCTTGGATGAAGGGGGAAATATTGAATGCCATCAAGCCCAGAAACAAATGTTACTCTGAGTACAGAAAAACCAACAACAAGGAACTACTTGAAAAAAGCAGAAAACTACGCAATGAGGTTAACAAAATGATAAAAAATGCCAAAAAGAATTTCTTAAATGAGAACATTGAGGCAAACAAAAGCAACCCACAAAAACTGTGGGAGGCCCTAAAACAATTAGGCTGCAGCAACAGACTCCAAACAAAAACCAGTAATATCTGCATTAACTCAAGTGGTTCGCTCCAGACCGACAGGTTGGTGGTAGCTAATTGTTTTAACAGCTTTTTCACCACTATTGCCACCCTGTTGGTCAGCAAATTCCCCCCACATTCAGGTCTGTATGGTTCTGACCACATCCAAACTCACTATGAGAAGCTAGGTGCTAAAAAGGACACTTTCTCTTTCACACCTGTAAATACCGTTGATGTGCTAAAACAACTAATTGCCCTTCGACCTAACAAGGCCACAGGCCTTGACAACATACCCGCCCGGTTCCTCAGAGACGCAGCTGTCTCTATCGCCCGCGTGGTAACCCATCTGATAAATTTATCCATCAATCAGTGCCACGTCCCACAGGAATTCAAGACGGCGCGGGTTATCCCTCTGTATAAAAAAGGAAACAAATTAGAACCTGGCAACTACCACCCTGTTTCCATCCTTTGTTCCATCTCAAAGATTATGGAGAGAATAATCCAGGAGCAAATCAACCGCTACCTCGCCGAGCATAACCTGCTCTTTGAATTCCAATCAGGCTTCAGAACATCCCACTCCACTGACACGTGCCTCATATATCTGACCGACTACATTAAGCGTGAAGTAGACTCGGGCAAATACTGCGGCATGGTCATGCTGAACCTCCAGAAGGCCTTTGACACCGTTAACCATTCAATCCTATTGAATAAACTAGGGGCGATTGGTTTTGATAGCACATCAACAAACTGGATGAAATCGTACCTAGAGGGACGAGAACAAATGGTAGACATAAACGGAACCTTGTCCTCGTCCCTCCCGGTGAGCTGGGGGGTTCCTCAAGGCAGCATTCTAGGACCGTTACTGTTCCTCCTATACATTAACGACATGAGTGCTGCCTGTAACTGTAAATTGTTCCTGTTTGCTGACGACTCAGCATTCCTGATTTCGGGAGAGGACAAAGTGCAGGTTGAGGAGGCTCTCAGCTCTGAGGTCACCAGAATCCGTACTTGGCTTACCGATAACAAACTATCACTACATCTTGGTAAAACCGAATCAATTCTTTTTGGGTCTAAGCACTCTACGTGAGATAAATGTTAATGATTTCAAGGTCACAGTTGATAATACAGTAATCTCCAGCAAAGAAGAGATTACCTATTTGGGCTGTGTTCTTGACAAATACCTGTCTGGCGATAGTATGGCAACTAAGGTGATCAAAGAAGTCAATCAAAGAACAAGATTTTTGGGCAGAATGTCTGCTTTTGTCAACAAAAGTGCTCTCCGGACGCTTGCTGGAGCCCTCGTTCAGCCCCTCTTTGACTATGCTAGCACCTCCTGGTATTCAAACAACAAAATGTCCCTGAAAACCAGGCTCCAAACCTCCCAAAACAAACTGATTCGGCTACTCCTCAATCTGGGGCCCATGACCCACCTTCTTCCTGGACATTTTGCTAGCCTAAAATGGCTCAGGGTAGAAGACAGGGTTAAACAGCTCAAAATGGGATTGGCATTTAAAATGGTCAATGCAGCTCTGCCCTCAGTCCCCTCAATCCCTGCATACCTGACGGAACACCTCCACAGATTTAGTGACACCCACAGCCACAACACTAGAGGGAGCTCAAACAACAACCTGATTACCCCCTCCTACAGGACTAACATGGGTAAATCATCTTTTTACAATACGGCCACCCAAGGGTGGAACGGTTTGACTCCCGCCCTCAAAACATGCACCTCTTTGGCCTCCTTCAAAAAGGCCCTAAAAATACACCTTTTAGGGGGACAGAAACGGAGATAGTCATCACGACTCTCTCCGGATCAAACCCCCCCTCCTTTTTTTTGTCCACCTACGTTGCACATATTAATTGCCTTAGTAATTTATTGTAATTTATGTAAGTTATTTATTGTGATTCATTATCATCTTGCATCAGTGGTGTAATTTATTTTAGATTAATTGTTAGTTTGCACTGGCGGTGTAAAATCATTTTATTTTTGTTTTTCTAATGTTACGTTGCATCAGTTGAGTAATTTAATATTGGTTTTATTTTTATTTGTATTGTTAAATTTGTATTGTTAATTGTGGATGATTTATGTACGAAGGACTTTCAACGGAAACAAGACCGCAAGGGCTTTTTTGAAATGCTCCTCTTAGACAGGATGTTTAACTGTACTTGTACTGTAATACATACTACTATTTGACTGTACTTGTACTGTAATACATGCTACTGTGTGACTGTACTTGTACTCTAACATTCTATCTAATAAATATATTCATCATCATCAGCCATACGCTGAGTACCAGCCGTTCTAGAGTTATTGACCATTGAACAGAGGCAGAACAAAAAACCCAGAGAAAACCATCTTCTTGTGCAGAGAAACATTTCTAGACTTTGACTCTAATATTTGTCGTTTTAGTGACACATGCTTAGAATTGAGTTCAGGATCCTCTGGCACGATTTAAATGTGTAATGTAATGCATATTGTCTTCTTCTCTTGCCCGTTCACTAACTCTAACCTTATCCTCATTTGAAATGCTTGTACTGCCAGGGCTTTCTAGTACCGGTACACTGAATCACACGTGTCAAGTTGAGGTAGAAAGCAAAGCATCATGTGTTATTGGTTGTCAGTTTTCACAGCCGTGGCAAATGTCTGCATAGAGGAAATATGATGGGAACTTGTCTTTGGCAGAGGTAATCAATCGATCACTGACCTGATTCAGAATTATACTTACTTTATAAAGAAACTTTCAGCAGGACCGGGAAAGAAAAGTACCGTATCCCTTTGCATAATCTCAGCAATAAAGGAACCTCTTTGAATCCCTCTAGTATTTCCCTCTACATATCCAGTGTATTGTTTCTTTCATCCTACAGCAACATGTGTTCAAGACACTCGAAAATGATGCACTGTTTGCACGTCATCCTGGTGAAGACATCCCTCTTGAGAAGATGTGAGAACTAACCTTCCTCAGGTACCGTTTTATCAACATAGAAGAAAGTTTCATTCATTGTTAATTCATCCTCACAGCAATTAATTTACCTTCTTATGAAAATCCACAGGGTGAAACAACTCCTCCGCTATTGCTTCTTGACAAATGAAGAGTTGATTTCCAACCCCTGGAAATCTGTGGTGCTCAATGCTTGTCTGGGCATGTATGACTGGAGCGTTTCCGCAAAGTACTTTCTCAACAAAGGGGTGAGTGGTTGAAAGTACGAGATCCTCACCTGTTTGTGTGTGTGTGTGTGTGTGTGTGTTTCTGTCATACTAAACTGTGTCAGATCTTAAATCTAAATTCAACGCGGACAAAACACAACTTGAGTTGACACAAAATATAAGTTTTAAACAATAATTTTAGTTAATGAGATAGAAGGTTTTACAGTACAATAATCCCCCCATATGAAAAGGGATGATCTGTCCATCACTATGACAAACAAAAATGTGCTCAGAGATAATCCCTGGTGCAATCCCTCCTCTAAAGTAACACAAACAAAATCAAAATGTCGTATTTTGTGTTTACTCAAGTTTTTCTAATAAACTTTAAAAGATTCCGCACAGTTTAGGTTGAGATACTCACAAAAGAAGAGGCAATACATTTTGAGACCACTGTTTGATATGAATCTGCTTTCCTTTCTAATTGAACTGAGGCGGATTTTTCAGACATTATTCACTATTAGCGTGTTAGCATTGCTGTAGCCATCTTTACATTCACTGGTGCGTTCCTGTAAAAGATGCTGACATCATCTTCCCTTTCAGATGTTTGGTGCGACTGTGGCAAACACAGGATCAGAGAGACACAGAAAACATGTTTTGAACTGTGAAGACATGACGGTAAATCATCATAGCTCTATCCTGACTGTAACTTTACAGTGTATCAGTGGTTTTATTTGTGTCCGAGACATTTGATTTTGAACCAATACCGAGTACCGACCCGATACTTCTATCGTATATAAAAAAAATGTTTAAAGAGGAGTGAAGAAACGGATCCAGGATGTCCCTTATTTTTTACTCTATTCGTCTTATTTCAACATCTAACTCTTAAACAGAGCACTTCTGTGGCGTAGCTCGAACATTCAAGTAATAAATAAAATATTTTTTTTCACTTTGGACTTGGACTAGTTACAACAGGAAATGTCAAATACTGTGACTTTTCCTGTTTTGTTGGAAAGACATCTTCCAGCCTTTCTGCCTCGCTCAGGGTTTATTCTGATGAGGCACCTGAGAAACGCGTGTTTTTCCAGATATTGTGATATCGATTCCACGAGCATGTCATTGAAAACAAAACAGGTTTAGAACGCTAGCACTGACTGACGTTATGTGTGTTGTCACAGTCTAGCACAAATGCAGACAAGTTCGGAAAAAATAAAATAAATATGAACAGCACTTCAATCGCAAGGTTTTTGTCATCGACTTCAAATACTTCCACACCGCAGACATATTCGTGCGACTAGCTTCAAGCTGCTTCTGTGTTTTTCCCCGGTTGACAGCATTCAACCAATAGTGTCACAGGAAGTGATGTCATGCCGAGAGGGCTCACTCTGTTCCAACGCGTAACTTCAGATCTGAAATAACTATCCATATATATCCGAGTCCCGATCCGGAGGTAACGCCTGATTCCGAACGACTCTGCAAGCACGCGATTGGGCCCAATTGTGGGAGGAAGTGAGGGGGCGCACATAGAGATCAATTACAGACATTTGCAATCGACATATTTTGCGGTCATCTGCACAGGACTACATTTAGGGGCAGTACAGTCATCTCCATGAACTCACAATGTCAAACTGTTTATCTGTTTATAGACCTTTGGTTGCTTTGCATTGACTGAGCTGAGCCACGGCAGCAACACTAGAGCCATGAGGACCACAGCAACGTATGACCCCACCACCCAGGTCAGCGCACAAAAATGAGTTTGTATGAAATGCACAATGACAATGAGTCTTGGGTTCTGTTCAAAGTTTCTGCCTGTTAATGGAAAGTTTTTCCTTCCATCAGCCGCCAAAGTGCTTGTTCTTGTGGAGGGGTTCTGTCTTTCCCTGCTACACCTGTGTTAGATAACGTTCTGTTATGACCTGATTCTATATAAATAAACATGAATTTAGTTAAAGGTTGTGTCTTTTTTCCTCTCCAAGTTTTATTTTTAATTTTATAAATTTGTATTATTATTCCTGCTAATTAAATGCACCTAATTTAAATGACTATGCAAAGGCAAATATTTCTCAATCATTCGAGCTCACTTTGCTAGCAGTGTTTTGGTTTTCAAACTTTCATTTGATCAATCAAAAAACTGAGCGAATCACCAACTTCTCCTTCCTAGGAGTTTGTGATCGACTCCCCGGACTTTGAGGCTGCTAAGTTCTGGGTGGGGAACCTGGGTAAGACTGCAACACATGCTGTGGTGTTCGCTCAGCTCTACACGCCGGACCAGGTGTGTCATGGCCTGCACTCCTTCATCGTCCCGGTAAGTCTCCTCACTGAAGTTAAACTGTCTGTGAAAGAAATGATTTCATTTCTTATGTCAAATTTAATGATTCAAAAGTTGAATGGAAAATCACGTCAACTACTTTGAAGGATACATTATGCATGAGGTAAGAGTTAATATAATTATCCTCGAGTAAAATTGAAGACCCCCAAAACAAAAAACACTCTAAAACAGTAGACTGGATGTCCAGGACCGTTTCTTTTTCAATCATCTCCATTTCGCCTGAAACAGTCGAGAAGGAGGGGCGCAGTTTGCCATTGTCCCGCTGGACGTCGCTCATCGTTTGATAAGCGTTCTCCAAACTTGCCTTTTAAATCTCTAATCTCATCATGTAACACGCCGACCGGGTATTAAAGGCAAACAACGAATGAAACGATCAGAAGACAGTTTGCACATTAATTAAATGTTGCAACCATTACGTTGCAGGTGAGAGATCCCAAGAACTTACTGGCTCTACCTGGAGTGCTTGTTGGAGACATGGGCAAGAAGCTGGGCCAGAATGGACTGGATAATGGGTATTTTACATCAAAGGAACATTTTAACATTTTCTTTGCCCCTTTAAGTAATGTTAACTCACTCGGTACCAGCCGATGCCGTACCTTCAGTACCGGTGGTTTTCGCTCATTTTGCCGTATATTTCAAGACGCACAGAATATTATATACTATAACTATGCAGAGACCGAATGAAAGATCAAAGTCTCATCTTTCATCAGGAAAAAAAGGCATGTTCCTGCTGTTTTACGTTCTAGAGTTAATGGAAGAGAGGCAGATTCCAGCACAATCAGCAGTTTCCAACAGAAAACTAGCTTTTTGTTTAGAGAAACATTTCTAGCGGATCGATGACTTTATCTCTAATATTTATTGCTGTAGTGACACATCTCAAAAGTTGTTTACTTCTAGATAACAATAAAAACAACATTGAAAAAGAGCTTTTGATGCTGTGGTAACACATTTATTTAACAATAAATCAGCTGTGCAAGGGCTGCTCCTCGGTGATCCAGACGGGAACCGCTCGTCTGACAAATCCCAGTCAGGCTCACTATATCCGTCCAAACCCGAACCTGAATACGAACCCAAAACCATCAGATTTTGGTGACACACGCCAGGATTGACACCGACACCCGGGTTGAACGGCAGCTGTCGCTCTGCTTCGGTAGCACTAAACTCTTCAGCTCTGTGATTTTACATACCGGTAATCGTTTTGAATAACAGACACGGTTGCTTTCTTCTTCGTACCGTGACTCAAACTCTACCGTTTTAGCTGCTTATAGTTATCAGACCGCTCCTGCGCCGCCATTATCACATTATTATGTGATTATTATCAAATAAATCACTCAAACAAGGTACTGGACATCACTTTTATTGTTTACTGAGAACTCACACCTCTCACATCGTTCAACATTTCTTTTTGGTCGATGAGGAGGTTCGTGATTATTTCGAAGTTGTATTTACTTCACTGACATTTTGTGAGTTGGTTCGTACTTCATACAGGGCCTTTCTGGACAGTTTTATTATATTTATACAAAAGAGACTTTAATAAACAACAACAACACTACTTCCTGTTCAGCAGTATTTACACCAGTGCCACATTTTAAATGTGCTCGCACTCCCTTCGGAGCCTCCCACTGTCACCCGACGGAGGAGGCGCATTTCAGCAGCTTGTACCTTGTTCTTTTGGTTACTACCCAAAGCCCGTGACCACAGGTGAGGGTCAGAAGGGGAGCGATTTCTTCCAGACGTGTTTCAGGAGGGGATTACAGACCGACCCAAACTACAAAGGATTGGCTGGATGGTTTATTTAGCTGTTTTGGGGTTGATAAGGACCCAAAATCACCAGAATAGTGTAGAAACATTGTAAAAGTGAGTTTTTCATAATGTCCCCTTTAAGAGTCAGTGATGTGTCAGACTGACTTAGCAAAGCACATGGTCAGAAGGTAAAGCCTTTATCCCTATTTCCATTGCATAGTTCCAGCTCGTCTCTCGACTCTTTGCTTGTTTTGGGGAACTGCTCCATTGCTTTTCCAAAAAGCTGGGCAGGTAATGAAAGGTAACGTGAAACTTTACAGACTGCTGACTGGACATTGCCCGGCATACACAGAACATCCGGCGCAGTAGAAATCCACAGCTGCTGCACTCAAGCAGCAAAACAACCACAACTTTTCTTTATTGAAACTTCTATATTGACGAGGCGTTGACGTCCTGTCTTCTTAAACAGCTGATGGATCACAAGAGATAGAGTCATGTTAAAGACTAGGCCACAATGCTTTATAGGAAAAGTCACATCGGGAACATATTCAACGATCACTTGAAATGGGCATGCTCCTTTATTATAACGTGCACAAAACTGGGCACGCATGATTTTAGCTATTTAAAAAAATAAAATATCACACTTTGTGTTGTAACAAACTCCTTCCATGGGTGTTACTAGATTGACTTCATTTTTGGTGAGCCCATTCCCGATAAACTATAAAGATGAAAAGGAAATTCACATTCGGTCAGTTTATATTCGCCAACAAAACAACTGAATGTTTTTACGAGCAGTAAAATATAAAGTAATGAAGGTCACTTTTCTGACCTGGCTCTCATGATTGTTTTTTTTTTTACGTCAGGTTTGCTTTGTTTCATAATGTGAGAATTCCTCGGGAAAATCTGCTGAACAGGACTGGAGATGTTACTCCTGATGGCTGCTATGTTACCCCATTCAAGGTTAGTGGTAACTGCTCAATTCTCTTTTGTGTACTGATCTATGTACCAGAGAGCACACGCTTTCTCTCCTGTGTGCTCTAGGATCCCAACAAGCGTTTCGGGGTTTCTCTAGGAGCCCTGTCGGGCGGCAGGCTGTCAATCACCAGGATGGCTGTGGTCAACCTGAGCCTGGCCCTGACTATTGCCATCCGCTTCTCGGCCACAAGAAGACAGTTTGGACCCAAATACATGGAAGAGATTCCTGTTTTGGAGTACCAGTTACAGGTACAGCTCGTGCACCTTATCAAATCTGCGCATGTCTAAAGCATAGCTCTTAATTTTCAGTCTGGCTAATGAATATTTACACAAATTCATCAAGTGTTTTATATGTTGTTTCAAGCAATGGCGTCTGATCCCGTACCTGGCAGCAGCATATGCCCTGGGAAACTTCTCCAAATCCATCTTCTTCAACTTTGTCGAATTCCAGATGGGACTTCTGATGAAGGACAAGAGTGACAGACAAGTCTGTAAAATATGAGGTGCACGTGTGTCTTTATCGAGCATGAATCATAACTGTTGTATATCTGTTTTGTGTTTCCTAGGCTGAGTTGGGCAGAGAGATCCATGCCATTAGCTGCTCCAGTAAAGCACTGGGCTCCTGGACCGCACAGAGGGGGATTCAGGAGTGTAGGGAGGCCTGTGGCGGACATGGATATTTGGCTAGTCAGTCACAAACATATGAATAAACACCACACACACACACACACACACACACACACACAGATTCCTGACTGTAAACTAACTAGCCTAAATTGTTGTATTTTCTAGCATGCTTGTCATGAGACTTATAATGCAGGGTTGGTCTCACATTAATGCTCTTATTCCACTACATTTCTCTCAAGTGTAGCTTCTCATCTTATCATGTGCTGTAGTCACAGATAGGCCTTTGTGTCTGTTACTCAGACACAGATCCAGAAGACATTTCATGATTTTTGGTGAGTGAAATTAATGCATAAAGCCTCCAATGGGAAAATCCAATCTGGATGAAATTCGGTGGAAAGATGGACGCCCCCACCCTACATAACTCCATAAACATTCGTCAATAATCAGCCAAGATATTAAGGAACAGATTTTTAACCTCCATTGACTGCAATGTTAACTATAATTTCAGAGTGATCAAGAATCCAGGATCTCTTCTGGATCATCACCAAAATAAACATTTCCTGAAAATTTCATCAAGATCCGTCAACGGCCTTTTGCGTTATCTTGCTAACAAACAATGTGATTACATAACCGTTGCCTCAGCGGAGGTAATTATACAGCGCATTCACAATGGGCATATGCCGCATACATGTATGTATACTGTACATGTGATACGTAATAGTGGTATTATTGTACATAATGTGCACACATAAAACACGGTACCAACATGTTTTCTCTCCAGTGAACCGACTCGGTGAGCTGCGGAACAACAACGATCCAAACTGCACTTATGAGGGAGACAACAATGTCCTGCTGCAGCAGACCAGCAACTATCTGGTCAGCTGGCTCCATGCTAAGCAGCAAGGTCAGCTCTCCATGCACAAAGACAATTTAATGTCCTAACTGCTGAGGGGAACATCATCTTGTTCTATGAGAAGGAATGTTTTCATCGCTATGTGCTTTTTAGGTGCCATTCGGATTCAGTCTCCTCTTCACACCGTAGACTTCCTAAATGATTTCCACAACATCTTGGAAAGCAGGTTTCGAGCAACAACAACGGACGAGTGTATGGACCCAGCAGGTATTCTAGAATTTTGGCTTGATACGATAGGGATATCTGAAAAATCCAACATTGGTCCTGCTTTCATCTCCATTCAGTTTATTGAATATTCTTGTGTGTGAAGCGGTCGTGTTTAGAATTTGTGGTTCGTTTGGAGCAACGTCCGTATATGAAGCATTGCAGTGGCAGACTGCATTGGCTGTGCTGATGCTGAGCTTCAGGTGTTCATTTGACACCGTGTGTAGCACAACAGTGTACTGTTTAGTGACACAAATGTGGTGCAGTAAATGTACACTTTGGGTTACACTGTGACACGAAGGAGAACTAGAAAACGACAATCAGAGATTGCAGACCCCGCCTCCAATAGACTATTGGATCTTGTGAGACAGTAAACCTGCTCTAGCTTGCTGCTCCGGAACGTACTACAAGACTCCTTCTGGACTCTTTTTCCCATCATGCCATTTGTTTCCCTCCCTCTTAAAGTGACAGTTTACAGCACAGGCACAATTCCAGATGTAAAAATAATTCTAGAATCTGGATCCAGATCCGGATCAACGCCATTCTCGGGGAGGACCGAGCCACGGACAGAACCTTGCTTGTGTAAAAATCTTGAGTCGATTGGGTTACTAGTTTTTGAGTTATGCGCTCGGACAGACAGACAAACAGACAAACGCACCCAATTGCAATACCCTCGCCTCCCCTTCGTCGAGGGTAATAAGGTCTGGAAGCTCAGCGACAGTGACCGATGACGACTGATTACATTCCTGTCAGACACTTTGTGGTCCAACCTTGCTTTACAGTGCGTTTGTACAAGTCATTATTTAAATGTCATCCTAAATCAGTGCCAGTGGCGGCCTACAAGTGGCTGGTATGTTTCCTGCTGGTGGAGTGCCAGAAGAGGCTGGAACAGCGGAAGGCCTCTGGGGAGGATGAGTTTGAGGCTCGTAACAACAGCCAGGTAAGAAGAAGAAGAAGAAGTGACAATAAGACACTGCTCTGTGCTTTACCTTTACGGAGGCTTATTGCATTCACTGAATCTTTTCCTGAAATAATGAGATAAATGTATGAGAAATATATATTTTTAATGTTATTAGAGGTATTTTTCCTGTTTTTAGAGGTCATGTTTTTCCATGGTTTTTAGATGTAAAAGTGAGGACATATCACCAGTGTTTACATAAAGAATACAAGTTTATGAAGCAACACGTCCCCTGTGAAATAGTCATTGAGCATCACCAGTTTCTTTTTAACTTCACCTTTCTCTAAGGCTTTGTTCCTATTCTAAGGAGGGTTATTAAAACACTTTGTTTCTGAAGCTCATGGGAATCTCATTACTATAATCTACTGGCATCTTTTAGGTTTATACAATCTCTTCACATCAGGTGTAAGACCTTTTCAAATACCACAAAACATTTAGTTTAAGGGAAGAAGACCGTTCGGCCGGGTAACCAGCAAGTTGGTCCGCAAGTCCATCCCACTGTGAGATAACTTCGCCGACATAATGGCATTTAAAAATCTAAGACCAACTGTCCCAAATCATTCTTTGTTTTTTTCTGAATTAATGTAGACATTGTTTTATTAAACATTACTTGTCACCCATGATCTGCTCTCATCGGATCTGAACAGTGGTAGTGTTGTCTCACTGCTCTTGTGTGTGTCGTATATGTGTGCTTGTTCAGGTATATTTCTGCCGTTCCCTGGCCATGGCCTACATTGAATCCAACTGCCTCCAGAGGTTTCAAGAGCTAGTTTGTGATCAGGACACGCCAGCTGGTCTCAGACCTGTACTCAGCAAGCTGTGTACTTTGTATGGAATGTGGAGCCTCAGCAGCCACATGGCCAACCTGTACCAGGGTATATACAACAATATATACGATACCCCGACCTGCATGACTGCGTCACATTCCATAAACATCAGCCAATAATAAACCGAACTATCGAGGAGCAAATTTTGAAGCTCCATTTACTGCAATAGTTTAAAGTGATCCATAATCAACTAGAAAGACAATCAGAGATTGCAGACCCCGCCTCCAATAGACTATTGGATCTTGTGAGACAGTAAACAGGGCTTCCGGATCAGAGGGGCCAAACCTGCTCTAGCTTGCTGCTCCGGAACGTACTACAAGACTCCTTCTGGACTCTTTTTCCCATCATGCCATTCGTGTCCCTCCCTCTTAAAGTGGCAGTTTACAGCACAGGCACAATTCCAGATGTAAAAATCATTCTAGAATCTGGATCCAGATCCGGATCAACGCCATTCTCGTGGAGGACCGAGCCATGGACAGAACCTTGCTTGTGTAAAAATTTCAAGTCGATTGGGTTACTAGTTTTTGAGTTATGCGCTCGGACAGACAAACATACAAACAAACAAACAGACCCAATTGCAATACCCTCACCTCCCCTTCGGCGAGGGTAAAGATCTCTTTTGGATCAGCAACAAAATTTGGTAAAATTTCAAACATTTCCTGAAAATGTCATCAAGATCTCTCCGTGACTGTTTGAGCTATCTTCCTAACAGAAGGACAAACAAACCAACACTGGTGATTACATAACCCCGGTCTCGGGAGGGGTATTAAATGAATAAATGAATTGAGCTGCGGCGGCGTTTCTGATCAGAACCTCTATCCTGGATGACAAGGAGCAGCTCTGAGGCTGGAGAGTGCATTTATAGAACGGTGACGGCTTGAGAGGAAATGCAAGATGAGATGTAATATTATTTAACACGCTTTGTTACTGTTCAGGTAATTACTTCAGCGGTGCAAAGCCTGCCGAGTTGATCCAGACGACCATCCTCACACTCTGCTCCCAGGTAGGGACAATGTCCATGTCCCTCTGCGTGCCCCTGTTCATACTATTGTGGAATAGAAGGCCTTGGAAACATTGGATTAAGATTCAGTACTCTTCATAGAGAAAAGAGAGGAATGAAGGTGAGCAGGAGTAAGACAGAGTACATGTGTGTACATGAGAAGGTCCCAGGGGGGACAGTGAAGCTACAAGGAATAGACGTAAAGAAGGGAGAGGACTTCAGGTACCTCGGGTCAACAGAGCAGAGTGATGGAGAGAATGTGGAAAGGAGGTGAAGAATCGTGTGCAGGCAGGCTGGAACGGGGGGAGGAAAGTATCAGGTGTGCTCTGTGATAGGACGAAGGGACAGGTCTACAAGACAGTGGTGAGGACAGCCATGATGGACGGCTTAGAGACAGTGGTGAGGACAGCCATGATGGACGGCTTAGAGACAGTGGTGAGGACAGCCATGATGGACGCCTTAGAGATGGTGGTGAGGACAGCCATGATGGACGGCTTAGAGACAGTGGCTCTGAGGAAAAGACAGGAGGCGGAGCTAGAAGAGGAGGAGATGAAGATGCTGAGGTTCTCCTTGGGAGTGACCAGGTTGGACAGAAATGAGACAATAAGAGGGACAGTGAAGGTTAGACGTTTTGGAGACAAGGTCAGAGAGACCAGACTTTGATGGGTTGGACATGTCCAGAGGAGAGACAGGGACTATATCGGTAGAAGGACACTGAAGATGGAACTGCCAGGGAACAGGACTAGAGGACGACCCAGGAGAAGAGACATGGACGTAGTGAGGGAGGACATGAGAGTGGCTGGTGTTGGGGAGGACGATGCAAAGGACAGGGTGAGGTGGAGGACGTTTATTTGCTCTGGAGACCCCTGACAGGAAAAGTTTAACATTCAGAAGCAGACCCTTCATATATTAGAGCCAGACTTTCCTGGTCATGCTGCTGTGTGACTAACAGTAGGCCGATCCATTTCTACAAAACTGTGGCCGGATTCTCAGGACTTTGATCCAAGCCAGAGTCCAGCCACACTTATGTCTCAACACTGAAGGCATAAAGACGTCCAAAAGTGGTCCACATGTCCTTCAAACTGAAAATGTAGTCGGCTGCTCAGACGCTGTATTCTTGAGGCGTCTTCTCTCTCTTAAGATGGGTGATGAGTTTGTGTCTCGTAGTTGCTGCTGCCTCAGAGCTTATTCTAATTCTAAATCTTCTTATTCCCTTTCTCTCTCTTGCAGTTGAAGGATGATGCAGTCGCCTTAGTGGATGTTCTCGCACCTCCCGATTTCATTCTCAATTCGCCGATTGGCAATGCTGATGGACAGGTAAAAAAAAAATATGAAGGCGTTGCGCCTGCTAACCGCAACTACGTTGTTTTAAGACGTTGAAACAGGATTGAGGAAACCCCTCGAAGTATTCTTTCCAGCGTCCGACAATATCCCGAGTCGAGGTCAGTTGCTCCGCTTTCCGCTTCCGAGGCAGCGGACGATTTGCCAGAATTTCTTCAAGGCCGACCAATAGTCTTCCTCCATGGCCTCATCATGGAGGAAGACTATTCTCTTCTTTAACATACAGTACATGTACATTTTCAGCTCCCCCTGCATCACTTTCAGCTCTTCCCTATTGCCATCCCTGAATGCCCTCTCCGTTGTTACCCAGGGTTTGTTGTTTGGGTGACACTTCACAGTCCTTGTTGGGACATTGGAGTCCACACAGACGTTGTTACACTCTGTGAGTCCGTCGATGTCGTCTCCATGTGACTCACTAGGTGCGTTTACACGGACAACATTTCTTTATTCCGATCAGAGTTCAGAGTAAACTTGTGATCCGATGCGCCGTGTTCATGGACCCTAAAAATCCGATCCGATTAGGATTTGCGTGTTCATGCATCACACTTTTGATCGGAACAGAATATTCTGACATGCGCAGTTTGACCCAAAGCACCGGAAATGGTAGAAGAAGAAGCGTAGCGTAGCAACTTCCGCTGCAAACAAATCATCGCTCCGTGCTTTTCCGCCTGAAACGTCAGCGTTATTTCGCTCGTTTTCCCCGTTTGCGCTTTTAGTTTCCTCCTTTAATGTCTCCGGCAACATGTTTGTCTCAGATATTGACCAGTTCTGTCTTCCGCCCGCCGTGCTTTTCGCTCGCTCTGCTTCAACTAGCTTCCAGCAATAGCAGCAGCGCGTGGAGCTGACGTCACAGACATGCGCAGTAAGGACGACTTGTACCGAAACATCGGAATAAGTGTTTTCATGCGCCCTGACCGGGTCACAAATCGGTATAAACCACCCCTCTCGATCGGGATAGAATTGTGACCGGATCAGGCTGGATTGGGTTAGACTATTCCGGTTAAGGTGTGTCCATGAAGCATTTTTATTACGATCAGGATTTTAACCGGGTTAAATGTGTCCATGTAAACGCACCTACAGAGTACATCCCATTCCATGGACTCAAAACAGGGTTCCAGGTGGACCAGGCTGATCTTCCCAGGGGGGGGGGGGGGGGTGAAGAGCTGTATGCACCCTTAATGTCAGCATACAGCTTGTCCAAAGTCTTCCCCTCCCAGGTTGGACGGTCCACATACTGGGTGAAGGCTGTCGGGGTTTTGTCCATGTTGACATGTTTGACATCCCCAGAGATGGTGATGAGGGTGTTGGGTTGGGACGCCTGGAGCTCTGCCACTGCTCCGTGGGTGACAGTGTGGGTTGGCCATCAAGTGTAATGGTTTATTTGATATATGAGCTTATTGTCAATATTCTTTGACTAATCCTGGTTTTGTTCTTCCTCTTCTGCAGCTTTACAGGAATCTGTGGTCTGTGATTATGCAGGGCAGCCAGGTGCTTGAGCGGCCATCCTGGTGGAAGGAGTTCTGCTCAGACAAGCCCGTGGTTGGATCCCTACGTCCAAAACTCTAGGACCGTGACACAAGCTGGACATGTGCCTGTCGTATCCAGAATACCGATGTAAACTGTGTGTTTTCCGACTCACAAACTGTAAAACTTCAAATGGAATATCCATATGTACAATGGCTTCGCAAAAGTATTCAGAACTTTTCCACATTTTGTCACAACCACAAACATAACTATATTTTATTAGACTGTTATGTAAATGAGCAACACAAAGTGACGAATAATTCTGAACTAGAAAGAAGACTGTCCTATATTTGGCTCAGTGCCTCTTCCCATCAACCTGGACCTGATCTGTCCTGTCCCTGCTGAAGTGAAAGACTCCTAGAGCATGACGCTGCCACCTTGATGTTTGACAGTAGGCGAGGTGTGTTCAGAATGTTGCCGTTCATCCACACATATCGTTTTGCATTTAGGCCAAGAAGTTATAACTTCACCTCCTTGACACACCCCTAAAACTTTATTCTTGAATGGTCAGGTGTGTTCCTTGGCCGAAAGTACAGTGGTAATCCAGCCTGGAAGTTACGAAAGCATGGACTAACTTTTCTGCATCTTTTTGGGTGCAATTGTTTGCATGGAGAGAAAGGGGGACTGAATACTTTTGCCCACTACACTTTTCAGTTTTTATTTGTAAAAATAAATGCGTTTCAATTTAAAACCATGTACACTTTTCTTTATACTTCACAATTGTGCGCGGCTTTGTGTTGGTCTTTCACAGAAAATTCCAATAACATATATATATATATATTTGGTTGTGGTTGTAACGTGACAAAATGTGAAAAGGTTCAGAGGGTATAAATACTTCTGCAAGCCACTGTACATGTTGTTCTTGCTGTATCTCTGCATTTCAGCACAAGATGTTGAGAAGTGTCCAAAATGGTATCAAGTCAGATTTTGTTTGTATCGCTGAAATTCACAAATGACAATGTGCCTCTGAGAGCTTTACAATCTGTACAAGGATTCAAATGTGAATTTATCTTTCCAGAAAAATCCTGAAAATGACTTTATTCACATGACTTGATAGCAATAGCAAAAGTTCAACTCAATACTGTAGTGCAGGAGTCGGTAACCTAAGATGGCTGGTTACGTGAGGGCCTTTACGTTGGCACGCAGAGAATATTAAGACGACAAAATACTGTATTTAATACCTCACAAGAAATGCAGCACACTATATTTTCTGAAATACTAATTGTGGCAACCCCTCACAGGACAAGCCGAAAGTACAGTAGTAGTAGTACAATAATGTTTTAAGCAATTTTAGGCCTATATCAAAGCTTTCTTTCTTATCTAAAATTTTAGAAAGTGGTTTTAACGCAGCTTTTAGATTTTATGTGTCATAATAATATATTTGAGGAGTTTCAGTCTGGTTTTAGAGCACGGCACAGTACAGAAACGGCACTTCTCAAAGTATCAAACGACCTTCTTTTAGCTGTTGACGTGGGACAGTGCCGTCTTAATTCTTTTAGATTTAAGCACAGCTTTTGATACAGTGGACCATGTGATTGTAATTGATCGTTTAAATACATGGGTTGGGATCACGGACAAGGCACTAAGCTGGTTTGAATCGTATCTTTTTAAAAGAACTTTTGCAGTCACCATAGATAACTTTGTTTCCTCTAAAGCACTCATTAGCTGTGGTGCACCGCAAGGTTCGATTTTAGGCCCAATTTTATTCTCAATTTACATGCTTCCGCTGGGCCAGATCATCCGGCGGCATAACGTCTCCTTTCATTGTTATGCAGACGACACACAGATATACCTTCCCCTGAGACCTGGTGACCCAGCAAGCCTAGCTGCTGTTTTTAACCTTCAATTAAATAACTCCAAATCAGAAATCATTCTATTTAACCCCCCTGATCCCTTCTGTCCTTCAGTACTTGGTCCACTATCACACAACCTCAAACCCACTGCAAAAAACGTGGGAGTTATATTTGATCACAATCTGGACTTCACCTCACACATCAATTCTACTGATCGATCGTGCTTCTTTCACCAACTATTGATTACAAAAGTAAAGCACATGCTACAACGGTCAGACCTGGAGAAAGTAATCCACACACTCATCTTCTCAAGACTCGGTACAGCGGAGGCCACGTGGAGGCTGTCTTCTCCTTGTGAAGCACTTTGTGGCTTGTTTATTTTTTTTATTTTTTTTTAGACTTTGACATTTTTTATTACATATACACAACAACAGTAACAACAACAACAACAACAACAACAAAAAAACCATAGAACAGGTGAGGGCAAGGTCGCTACAACAATATGATACACAATATATAAAAATGATAGGAAACATATCAGGTACAATTCAAAACAGTCATTCAACGCGGGTCTTAAAGATATAGCAGTCCCATTTTTCCCAAAGTTTATCCCCCGTCTCCTTCTGTAGGCGGAGAGCAAAGGTCATTTTCTCCATATTACAAATACGAGTTAATAATATTTTGAAATAATTTGATAGTAGGAGGGTTTTTCTGGAGCCAGCATTTAGTTATTGCTTTCTTACTTGCGGCCATAAAAATCTTCAGAAGATACTCATCTGTCTTTCTGAGCCCGTCTGGTAATTTCCCGAGGTATAGAAAAATAAAGGAGGATTTAAATAATATTCCAAAAGTTTCAAAGATTAAATGTTCCACACTTCTCCAGAAGGGCTGGAGGAGTGGGCAGGACCAAAATACATGTACAAAATCGGCAGTGTCTGCTCCACACTCCCTCCAACAGGAATACTGCAACCCGCTCGATTTTGTTTTCTGGTGAGGGGTAATAAAAAAACGAATAATATTCTTCCAACAAAAATCTCTCCAAAAAAAGGAATCTGTGGATGAAGTTTGAGTTTGCCATATTTGAAGCCACATTTCATCAGATGTAATAATGTTGGCTTCTTTTTCCCATCGCTGTTTTATATATGTCGTTGTATTATTTATTCATGAGATTAAATCCTTTATACAACTGACCAACAATGCCTCTAGTACCCTTTGAACTATAAGCATCGATGAATAATTGTGTTACCTTTGATGGTTCTATACTGACAGAAGCTCGTATTTCATTATGGAAAAAGTGGCGGATCTGTAAATATCTGTAAAAATCCTCTTTCTCCATCTCATAAGTCCGGCATAGATCATTAAAACTCATTAGCCTTCCTTCCTTTACGATCGAACAGAAGGCAGTGATGCCTTGCTCGGTCCATTGTTTGAACCTGTGGTCCATTACTGCTGGGAGGAAGTGTGGATGAAACGCCGGCCAGCTCAGAAGTCCAATCTCTCTGTGGAGCTTAAATCTTTTCACCACCCCTGACCATATTTTCAAAGAGAAATTAACACATCGATTCCCAAATTGTTGTACTTCAATGGATTTGCTTGGGCAGCCCAATACAGACTGAACTGGTAGGTTTGTTAAAGACAGTTCCATGTCCTTCCATCTGGCCTCGTAGGCTGGGTTGCACCAACACACCAGGGGCCTCAGTTGAGCTGACAGATAGTAATCCTTCAGACAAGGTAGACTCATGCCCCCCCCCCCCCCCCCCCCCCTCTACACCGGCTGCTGCAGTGTCGAATATCTCACTCTTGGCTTTTTGTCATTCCAAACAAATCTTGAAATGTGTCTGTCCCACTCCCTAAATTGCTTAACTGGGTTCTCAATTGGCAGAGCTGTGAATAAATATAACAGTCTAGGGAGAACATTCATTTTAACAGTCCGAATTCTGGAGCCCAGGTCCAGAGGGAGCAAGCCCCACCTGCCCAGATCATCATAAACTTCCATGTTAATATGTTTATAATTAACATCAAACATCTGTGAGAGATCCTTTGTTAGGAACACCCCTAGGTATTTAATTTGCTGTTGTGACCAATTTAATTTATATCTGCCTCTTAGTTGTCTTGAAGGGACAAAATAAAAAGGTAACAGTTGTGTTTCTGGACATTAAGTCTGTAGCCCGAGTATTTCCCGTACATCTCCAGAGTGTTCATTAATAATGGAATGCTGGATTCAGGGTTTTGAAGTGTTACCATAACGTCATCTGCGTACAGAAACATTTTGTTTCTGACATTCCCTGTGGTTATGCCCTGCAGAGCAGGGTCCTCTCTTATTTTCTGTGCCAGTGGCTCGATAAAAAAATTAAAGCGCAGCCCTGTCTACATCCTCGCTGTAGTTTTATACGGTTTGAGAGACAGCCATTGATCTTTATCCTTGCTGTTGGTGAGGAATAGAGTGTTCCTATAAACAAATCACAAAATAAAAATCTTTTCATAACTTGAAATAAGAAGTCCCATCCCACTGAATTGAAAGCCTTCTCCGCATCAAGGCTGAGAAGGACTGCGCTTGACTTTCGCCGTATATTGTCGTGTTTGCCTGTTACTCATGAAGCCTGTCTGGTCCTCATCGATTAACGACCATTATTGTGTTCAGTCTGTTGGCTAAAATAGCTGCGTATAATTTATAGTCTACATTCAGCACACTAATTGGTCTATATGCTTTACAGTCCATTTTATCCTTCCCCTCCTTTGGTATTACTGATATAAATGCTTCACTCCATGATGGTGGGCGGAGTCAACAGTTCAGGGTGTGGTTGAAGGAGGCTTTCAGCAGAGGAAGTAACATTTCTCTCATGCCTTTGTACCATTCTGGAGGGAACCCATCACAGCCTGGTGATTTATTGCCACTGAGACCCAAAATTCCACCATCAATCTCCTCTATTGTTATTTCACGAACCAATGTATTGTTTTGATCATTTCCTATAGAGGGTAAATCTAATAAAGCTAAAAATTGCTGAATTGAAGAGTCATCTGGCTTATCTGGTTGTGTGTATAGAGATTGATAATATTTTTCAAATGCCTTATGGATTCCCTCCAGTTTATCATATGACTTGTTTGTTATCGGATCCTTGATTTTGTGGATTGAATTTTCATCTCGCTGCTTCCTAAGTTTCCATGCAAGTAATCTAGATGCTTTAGATCCCGCCTCATAATGTCGCTGTTTCATAAATCTTAGCTTTTTTTTCAATTTCCTCACCAAGGATCTTATCAATGTCCTGTTTAATTGGCCTCATTTGCTCCAGTGTCGAAGGATCCTTATTGATACTATGCAGTTGTTCCAGATTTTTTAGTTGCGCCTGCAAGTCTGCTAATTTCTTGTCTCTTAGCCTCTTCAGCCTCACACATTTGGCTATGATTTCCCCCCTAAGATATGCTTTAGCAGCATCCCACAGAATTGCAGGATTAACTGTTCCATTATCGTTGAATTCCAAATAGGTCTTCAGTTCCTCTGCCATTTCGGCTTTGAACGCATTATTATTCAATAGTCCAGTATTCAGTCTCCACAGGGTGTTTTTTTTTGGCCTTCTATCTAGGTTAAACTTCAGAGTTAGGCCAGCCACTTTGTGGCTTGTTGTCTGTGAAGGTGATCTATGAATAATATATAATATATAAATAACATTTACTTCCTTACTGAAGCTAAATGATGAGCTCAGGTAACGACCAGCAGGTCGAGCCTCGACGTCACCAACAGCAGAACCTGTCAGGTAAAGATGGACCCTGTTCGGATCATGGGTTCTGTTGCCTCAGCTGAAGAACTCAAGGTGGGACTTTTATTATTCCGCATTGACTCTACCAGGAACATGAGCGCAGTGAAAGTGGAGCAGAAAGCGGAGCAGCATCCGGATCAAACATCAACAGCGGCTCACGTTTCTGTCGGTCCAGAAGTTTTCAGCGTCCAGAACTCAGAACCTGCTGAGACGCTCAAACAAAGACTCTGACGCAGCTTAAAATAAGATCCATTCTACTTTCGCTTTTGATTCACAACCTGTGACAGTTCTGCCGAGTAACAAGTGACGTCATCGCTCAGACTAAATTCTGATTGGCTCAGACGGACGGGGAAGTCCGCTCCTCTCGTGTTTTGTCCTCACTTCACCCTTGATGGTCGGACTGGAAGCTTTAAAGAATCTTGTGGCTGTTCTGTTGTTTGAGCTGCAGATGGGACAGTTCACGATGAAGACCTCGGTTCTGGTTCTGGTTCTGGTTCTGGGTACAGGCGTACCTGGGGCGGTGGGAGGTGAGTTTCTATCCTGCTGTCTGGGTTGACGGTTCTGTTGTTGGACTTCCTGAAATGTTAGGAGTCTAGAAATGTCCAAACGGTACCGACCCGTCATCTTAAAGTTCTTCCTGTAAAGTCCATTTACTTCAGGTCCAAATGGGACAGGAGGACAAAGGTAGTTCTTCCTTCTTTGTCCTCTTTAATTTGATGGGTTCAGAACCTCCGGCTCAGACGGACATCAGACCTGATGACGGAGGTGTGCTGGTGTCGGTCGGTGGTTCTGCTGAGGTCCAACAACAAACCGGTTTAGAGATGGTTTCCAAGCCGCGTCTTCATGATAGAGTTTGTCCACCAGAGAGTGGACAGCTTTATTCTCCAGCTGACAAATGTCCTGATCCGTTTGGATGGGTTCTGACCCGTGTCAGCCTCAGAACCCAGCATGGACTGGACCGCACGGTTTCCACACCGAACTATGAGCAGGGGACGGATTTGTTCAGCATTCTGGACGTGACACAGAAACAGGACGTCCACGTCTTCAGACGACGGCGGAGGTTCTGAGGAGAACAACAATGGAAGTGTCAGAACTCAAAGGGTGTTTTTTTTTGGCCTTCTATCTAGGTTAAACTTCAGAGTTAGGCCAGCCACTTTGTGGCTTGTTGTCTGTGAAGGTGATCTATGAATAATATATAATATATAAATAACATTTACTTCCTTACTGAAGCTAAATGATGAGCTCAGGTAACGACCAGCAGGTCGAGCCTCGACGTCACCAACAGCAGAACCTGTCAGGTAAAGATGGACCCTGTTCGGATCATGGGTTCTGTTGTCTCAGCTGAAGAACTCAAGGTGGGACTTTTATTATTCCGCATTATTATTGGTGCCCTAGGCGAGATTATGATTTTGCCCCCCCCCCCCCCCCCCCCCATACACAGCAAACATTATATATATAAAACATTAATAACAACAGCCATATGACGGACCTTAAAAGTTTAATTATTCTTCAAAACAACAAGCACACGCTATACAATACAAATAATAAAATAAAATAAATAAACAGAAATAAAACAGGGTTACTGTTCAGATTAAGAGGAAATTAAAAGTCGTGACAGCTTCCACACAAACAATGCAAAACAGATACATAGCAAATAATTTTGCCATGATAGCTTACATTTAAAATTTTACACGTCTGGACTTCCTTGCGGCAAAGGCATCGATGGTATCATCAAATGATACCTGTCTTGAAAGCTCATGATTTATGCAGTGGCGGGCGGTCAGGGCATGCAAGGCCTTCTCTGCTTGCCTAACATAACCAGAAATCAAGAATACATGATCATATTTATGATAAAATCAATTTAATTTTATGTATATATATATATATATTCTTCACATTCATGTTATATTATATTACAGTGATGTATTTTTAGGTGAGAGTTTTTATCCAATCAGAATTCAGCTAGCTTGTGTTGCCAGGCGGATTTCATAGTACCAGTGGCAAGTACTATCCGTCCGAGACCTTCAGAATCAGCGCTGCTTGCCGTCTGTGTTGTGTGAGTGAACGGGCTCGTAGAGTTGAGTTGATAGACAGTTGCGATAGCCAATCAGATCACGAGTTGGTGAAAGTAAGGCCTTCCTGCCTGTGATTGGATACTCCGTGTGAGAGGGCAGCGCTAGGCATATTGCGTCATCAGCTAATCAGCTGGCGCCGGTACAGCGCGACAGACCGAAGATAAAACCGCAATTATTCCTGCGCTTTTAACCCACAATGGCCGAAGGAGGGGTAAGTGTGTATTTGGTTGTGGATATTCTTGAAAGGCCATTTTCAAGACGGACCTTTACAGAGAAGCTACTAGCTTCGGCTCACGAGAGCTAGCTTCAAGCTAGCTCCGGAGCTAGCTAACCTGTCCCGGGTGGGGAAAGGATTGGTACGCCGCTTCCAGGCTTCAAACTTTTGGCTTACGGCTTCCGAGAGTTGCTGCAAATTGTTCTGCTGGGAATGCCTTTTGTTTGCAAGGGATCGATTTAATGTTTGGAGCAACACCGGATTTAGGAACTTTAAGAAAGGAGAATGGATTTTGTTTTCAAACGGGACAGCCGTTTTGGTGAGTACCAACATTTTATTTATTTAACATAACGAAATAAAATCACAGATATGTAAATGCAATGTATGTAAATAATGTGGTGCGCCGGTGCAGCTGTGTGATTGTAGTGGAAGTACAACACGTTGTATTGCAGTCTTTCTTATATTAAACTGCAAGTTCGCAATTTAAAGCTTCATGGTGGACTTTAAAACGCTTTGGAAAAATTCCCTTTTATTTATAACTTTGATAGTACCACGTATAGTGGTAAGTTTTAATTGCTGATGCAATTTATTGATTTTTAAATGCTCCGGAAAAAATATCCTGTGTTGTACACGATTGAGGTGATGCAGCACCCAGTAGTGCGTAAGTGTGTGTTTGTACATTATTTCTAAAGCAGTGGTGTCATAAATGATGGTATTATGAGGGGTATTTATTCAAGTCGGACTAAGTAGGACTTCACTGAAGGCCTAGGTGTAAAATGCACCGCCCGCCACTGGATTTATGCTTATTAAAGCAAGTCCATTGAGACGCTCTTGTGACATCGTGGATCTCAGGTAAGTTTTTATAAGCTTTAGTTTGGAGAAGCTCCTCTCTGCAGCATACCTGTCAACCTCCAAGGCTCCATGGCCTTACAAACCGTTGATTTCTTCCTTACAAAATACAAAATAACCTTACACCATATATTTTTTTTCAAATGCATTTATTTATGTACATAGTTGGACATTATTAATTAGGATACAGTTTAATTTTGATATTTTAACTAAACTAAAATATCCATTAATAATGCTTGTAATTTAATTTTTTAAATAAGAAACAGATATTTCGGGGGGGGAAATCGTTAGCATTTTTATTTTTGTAAACCAAACTTAAGTATCGATCAATGATGCTTGTAATTTAAATTTCAAACAGGGACAGAAAATACAAACCTTTGCTGGCTTGTGATTGGGAAACATGTTTTTCACGTTTCTTGATATTCGGTGCAGACCGGATGGGACTGTAACAGTTCGTGTTCGTGTTCGTAATTCCTACTCTGCAGAGAGTCAGTGAAGGCATCCAGGGAGGAGGGGCGGGGTGTGTGTGAGCGTGGAGGGGGTGAGAGAGACGGGAGAGGATATCTGTTCTGTTAGCGGCGGGGTTACCGATTAATAAAAGCTTGTTCTGAGGCCCATCTCGTCCTTGTTTCAGCGTCTGACGGACGCTACAAATTTGCGTTTTCCCGTACAGATGTTCTTCTACGCCGTACACGTCTTAGAATGCATAAAAACCGTTCTTTGTACGGCAAAAACGTACTGGTTGACAGGTATGCTGCAGCAGCAACCGTCACGGTCTAGCTGAGGTGCGCACTGATAAATCGCCCCCCCCCCTCTCCTTGGACGGTCAAGGCATTGTGTTTCAGGTCATACCAAGAATGACAAACAACGAGGGGGGGTGTTGTTTTTAATTTTTTCTGTATTTGTTTGTTTTTTATTTTCTAGGGCAGAGCATGAGAAAAGGGCGCCCGTTGGGGCAATAAATTATAACTATTATTAGTTTATTTTCATTTTTTTTTTTTTATATATAATTCTTTTTCGAGGCTTGGAGTGGCGCCCCCTCCAGCTGGTGGCGCCCTAGGCAACCGCCTAGTTCGCCTATGCCTATCCCCTCCGCATTGACTCTACCAGGAACATGAGCGCAGTGAAAGTGGAGCAGAAAGCGGAGCAGCATCCGGATCAAACATCAACAGCGGCTCACGTTTCTGTCGGTCCAGAAGTTTTCAGCGTCCAGAACTCAGAACCTGCTGAGACGCTCAAACAAAGACTCTGACGCAGCTTAAAATAAGATCCATTCTACTTTCGCTTTTGATTCACAACCTGTGACAGTTCTGCCGAGTAACAAGCGACGTCATCGCTCAGACTAAATTCTGATTGGCTCAGACGGACGGGGAAGTCCGCTCCTCTCGGGTTTTGTCCTCACTTCACCCTTGATGGTCGGACTGGAAGCTTTAAAGAATCTTGTGGCTGTTCTGTTGTTTGAGCTGCAGATGGGACAGTTCACGATGAAGACCTCGGTTCTGGTTCTGGTTCTGGTTCTGGGTACAGGTGTACCTGGGGCGGTGGGAGGTGAGTTTCTATCCTGCTGTCTGGGTTGACGGTTCTGTTGTTGGACTTCCTGAAATGTTAGGAGTCTAGAAATGTCCAAACGGTACCGACCCGTCATCTTAAAGTTCTTCCTGTAAAGTCCATTTACTTCAGGTCAAACTGGGACAGGAGGACAAAGGTAGTTCTTCCTTCTTTGTCCTCTTTAATTTGATGGGTTCAGAACCTCCGGCTCAGACGGACATCAGACCTGATGACGGAGGTGTGCTGGTGTCGGTCGGTGGTTCTGCTGAGGTCCAACAACAAACCGGTTTAGAGATGGTTTCCAAGCTGCGTCTTCATGATAGAGTTTGTCCACCAGAGAGTGGACAGCTTTATTCTCCAGCTGACAAATGTCCTGATCCGTTTGGATGGGTTCTGACCCGTGTCAGCCTCAGAACCCAGCATGGACTGGACCGCACGGTTTCCACACCGAACTATGAGCAGGGGACGGATTTGTTCAGCATTCTGGACGTGACACAGAAACAGGATGTCCACGTCTTCAGACGACGGCGGAGGTTCTGAGGAGAACAACAATGGAAGTGTCAGAACTCAAAGAGAACAAATCAGAGAACCTTCCTGTTGACACCTGAACAGAACCAACTGTTAGAACCAGGACGAGAAGGAAGAGACGTCAGCTGATGATGGAGGGAATGTTGGAACGTCAGAGGATCAGAATCCGCTCTGAATCCAGACTGTAACGGATATTATAACTGCTGTTATAACTGGTGTTATAACTGGTATTGTAACTGCTGTAATAACTGCTGACTGGTGTTATAACTGGTGTTAGACTGGCGTTCTTTCTTATATAGAACCGTGTCCTTCAAATATTAAATGTATCAATATTAATGAGAAATATTTATCACAAAATCTGTTGTGAGTGAAACAGGCTTTGGGTTCTGCAGGTTCTGCCCATCAGGACCTGACGGTGTTTCGGGACCGGGTCACACCTTTATTTGTTGTGGTGCTGAAACCCAAATCTTTAGGGTCAAAAAACCTTTTTAATTCACAAACTCTCCGACATCTGGCCTTGAAAATGATGCCAGTTATCAGCTGATGGTGGAAAATGACCAGCGCGACTTTGTGAAACCATAGAAGAAGAAGTTCTGCTGGGTTTCAGCTGCAGGAGCCTCAGAGTTCAAACCTGTAATCAGAACCAGAAGTTGTCATCGGTCACAGGTTCAGGTGTGAGTGGAGAGCAGGAAGTGATGTCATCAGGTGGAAACAGGTTCAACCTTCAGATCGTGATTCTGTTTTTTCTTTCAGAGACTCACTCTTTGAAGTATTTCTACACGGCGTCTTCTGGAGTCTCAAACTTCCCGGAGTATGTGTCCGTTGGTTTGATGGATGACGTCCAGATGTATCACTATGACAGTAAGACCAAGAGAGCAGAACCCAAACAGGACTGGATGGACAAAGTCACAGCAGAGGATCCAGAGTACTGGACCCGACAGACGGGGATCAGTGTGGGGAACCAAGAAGGGTACAAAGTCGACATGGAAACTTTAAGGAAGCGCTTCAACCAATCAGAAGGTTTGTTTGTGTTTATTAAATGTTGTGTTCATGCTGTAGGAAGTAAACACACACACACACACACACACACACACATACACACCTCTGCAGGAACCCTTTTGCATCACTGCTGGGTTTCTAAAGCTCCGGGACACAGACTGGTTCTGCTGGTTCTGCTGGTTCTGCTGGTTCTGCTGGGTCCAGTGAGGACCAGGTCGATGACTGGAGTCTGTCTCTCTCTCAGGTGTCCACATTTTCCAGCGGATGTCTGGCTGTGAGTGGGACGATGAGACTGGAGAGGTCACTGGTTTTTTTCAGTATGGTTATAATGGAGAAGACTTCATCGTCCTGGACCTGAAGACGGAGACATGGATCGCTCCCAGTCCTCAGGCTGTCATCACCAAACACAGATTGGATCATGATAGAGCTGTGATGGAATACTACAAGCATTACTTCACCCAGGTGTGTCCTGAGTGGGGGAGGAAGTATCTGGAGTATGGGAGGAGCTCTCTGCTGAGAACAGGTAGAAGCACATCACCTGGTGGAGTTTCAAACCAACAACCTTCATGTTCCTCTGCTGTTTCTGACCCACACACAGAGACACACTCTGTCCTTTACCTCTCTGTCCTCCGTCTCTCTCCTTCAGTCTTCTTCTCCTTTGCTCCTCCCTTCTTTTGTCGCCTCCTCTCCTCTGAGGTTTATTTGCGTCGTTTCAGTGTCTCTGGCGACAACAGTGACTCCTGATGACGTGTCTTTGTCTCCTCCTCCAGATCTCCCCTCTCTAACGTGTCTCTGTCTCCTCCTCCAGAGCTCCCCTCTCTAACGTGTCTCTGTCTCCTCCTCCAGATCTCCCCTCTCTAACGTGTCTTTGTCTCCTCCTCCAGAGCTCCCCTCTCTAACATGTCTCTGTCTCCTCCTCCAGATCTCCCCTCTCTAACGTGTCTGTCTCCTCCTCCAGATCGCTCCTCTCTAACGTGTCTTTGTTTCCTCCTCCAGATCTCCCCTCTCTAACGTGTCTTTGTCTCCTCCTCCAGAGCTCCCCTCTCTAACGTGTCTTTGTCTCCTCCTCCAGAGCTCCCCTCTATAACATGTCTTTGTCTTCTCCTCCAGAGCTCCCCTCTCTAACGTGTCTTTGTCTCTTCCTCCAGAGCTCCCCTCTCTAACGTGTCTTTGTCTCCTCCTCCAGAGCTCCCCTCTATAACGTGTCTTTGTCTTCTCCTCCAGAGCTCCCCTCTATAACGTGTCTCTGTCTCCTCCTCCAGATCTCCCCTCTCTAACGTGTCTGTCTCCTCCTCCAGATCGCTCCTCTCTAACGTGTCTTTGTCTCCTCCTCCAGAGCTCCCCTCTCTAACGTGTCTTTGTCTCCTCCTCCAGAGCTCCCCTCTATAACATGTCTTTGTCTTCTCCTCCAGAGCTCCCCTCTCTAACGTGTCTTTGTCTCTTCCTCCAGAGCTCCCCTCTCTAACGTGTCTTTGTCTCCTCCTCCAGAGCTCCCCTCTATAACGTGTCTTTGTCTTCTCCAGAGCTCCCCTCTCTAACGTGTCTGTCTCCTCCTCCAGAGCTCCCCTCTATAACGTGTCTTTGTCTCCTCCTCCAGTGCTCCCCTCTCTAACGTGTCTTTGTCTCCTCCTCCAGAGCTCCCCTCAGTGTTTCTCCTCCAGAAGACTCCTTCCTCTCCCGTCAGCTGCTTCGCTACAGGTTTCTACCCAGACAGAGCCGCTCTCTTCTGGAGGAAGGATGGGGAGGAGCTTCATGAGGAGGTGGAGCACGGAGAGATCCTCCCCAACCATAACGGAACCTTCCAGATGAGTGTGGACCTGGACCTTTCATCGGCGGCGGCTGAAGACTGGAGGAGGTACGACTGTGTGTTCCAGCTCTTCGGTGTGAAGGACGACTTGGTCACCAGACTGGACAAAGGAAAGATCTGGACCAACTGGGGTGAGACTGGGATCAGGGGGTGAAGGTGGGGACACATTTCTGTCTCTCTGATGGTCCAGATCATGGGTTTGAAGAGTTGGACAGAAGTTTTGTTTCTTTTATTGTCGTTTGCTGTTTTCTGTGTAACTTTAGAGTTCAGATAATCAATAAACCACCCGGGACCCAGACAACGGTACCAGAACCCTAACCCGGTACCTGCACAGAAGACGGAAGCCTTTGAATCAGTGATAGTTCTGTGTGTGGTGGCGGTCCGATGTCCACTGGGCTTTCATTCATGCAGGACGATGTCAGTAAAGTCAGTTCATGTCCTCAGCGGAGGAGGTTCTGATTGGACCTGGATCTGCTTGTTAGCAGGATGATCCAGAACCACGGAGGAGGTTCTGTTGGACCTGGATCTGCTTGTTAGCAGGATGATCCAGAACCGTGGAGGAGGTTCTGATTGGACCTGGATCTGTTAGCAGGACGATCCAGAACTGCGGAGGAGGTTCTGATTGGACCTGGATCTGCTTGTTAGCAGGATGATCCAGAACCGTGGAGGAGGTTCTGATTGGACCTGGATCTGCTTGTTAGCAGGATGATCCAGAACCCAGTGAATGTTGACGTGAAGCTAGGAGGGTGGGACACGGGTCCAACATGAAGTCCTTCAGTACCGTGGGAAGACACGTTGATTCTAACGCTCCTTTATGGAATCAGCGTTCTTCACCACGTTCCTTCGTTTCTCCAGAAGCTGGGATGTAAAACGTTCCCCATATTCCTGATGTGGACCAGGATGTTATCAGAACCTTGTGTTTCTCCATGAGGACAGGTCCACAGAGCTGTGGGACTGTCCAGCCTCAGCAGAGGGACGCAGCGTTCCAGCGCTTCGGAGGTTTCAGTCTGGAGTTGGAGAAAAAGTCTTTTGGATCCATTTCATTTTTCAGAAGTTTCTAGTTTTAAAGTCAAACCTCTGTCAGAACATTAGAACACACTAGAACATTAGAACATTGGACGAGTCTCCCTGAGACTGGAACCAACATCAGGACAGAAAGCAGCACAGACCGTCCTCCTGTGGACAGGTGGACATGAAACCACCTAAACAGGACGGCAGGACCACCAACCAGGTGGTGTCCGTCTGCAGGACGGTTCTGTTGGGACATGGACGTTGTTCTCTGACTCGTTGTTTTCTGCTCTCCAGAGGAACCCACTAACGTGAACACCATCATCATCATCGTCATCACTGCAGCGGTTCTTCTCGTCCTCACGGCTGCCGTTGGATTCAAGCTGTACAGACAGAGGACAGGTGAGCGACCCAGACAGAACCAGTCTCTGTCTCCTGGCTTTGATTGGACACTTTGACCTGATGAAGCAAACAGGAGGTGGTTTCAGCTTCAGAGTCCAGAACCACGATGACGGACCAGGGAAGACAGTCGTGCTGTGTTGACCCTTGAGTAACTCCTGGACAGTTTAGTCCATTTCAGAAATTCTAAACTCCCTCCAGGACAACCACCGTCCTCTTTGGTGAGGCGGAGTCACAAAATCTCAACGTCCATAATTTGACTGTGTAATCCATGTTTAACCTGTCCACGACCCTTCAGACAAACATGTCCATTTGTTCTACATAGTGTCCAAGAAAAGGTCACAGAGGGGTGATTTTTGAAAGGGGGGTAATTTGGGCTTAAATTTGAAAACCCATATTTCCCGCCGCCGTTTGTCTGTCCGGCTGTTAGCAAGATAACTCAAAAGGTTCTGGACGGATCTGGATGAAGTTTCCAGGATTTGTCGGGAATGTTTCCAGGAACAGATGATTACATTTCGGTGATGATCCAGAAGAGATCCTGGATTCTGGATCACTTGGAACTATTTGTTAATATTGCAGTCAATGGAGATTCAAAATATTTTCCTCAATATCTCAGTTGATTATTTATCAATGTTTATGGAATTTGACACAGTCATGCAGGGTGGGGGTGTCTCTATCTCTCCAACTGGATCAGGTCCAGAATGAGGTCAGGAAAAATATTACATTTTACAGGTGGACATTTTGTCCACTTGAAGGGTCATGAATGGGACTTTTTTTGTAACACAAGCGTTAAACTGTCCCCGGTTCCTCTCGGAGGACGTCCCGTTCTTCGTCTCCTCTGTTTAGCAGCAGCTACTTTTGTTTGATGGAGTGTTGCTGGTGATCCACTCACGTCCGTTCACCTGCAACCGTGAGCGGTGGACTGATGCGTCTTTGTTATCCAGGTAAACCTCGTCCACCTTCTGAGGACAGCGCTGAGCTCACGAAGAGACTACAGCCAGAGGTGGACATGCAGCCGGAGGTGGACATGCAGCCGGAGGTGGACATGCAGCCAGAGGTGGACATGCGGCCGGAGGTGGACATGCAGCCGGAGGTGGACATCCAGCCAGAGGTGGACATCCAGCCAGAGGTCGTCATCCAGCCGGCGGGCATTGGGACAAGGACAGAATGAACGCAGTGAGTGTCTTCGTGTGTGAAACTATGTGTAGAAGAACCTTCTGACACGGGGAGATTATTCTCTGTCAGACTTGTGAGACAAGATAGTCTTTGTCCTTTGGTGTCTTTTCCACAACAAAAGGTGAAGCTGTTTCACCTGAAGGGATCTGAGGTTGTTGGACAAAGACAATGAGTCCACCTGGACATTTAAGGTGGACTGATCGGGTTCGGGTGTGGCTTCGTGGCGTTTCTGCTCAGTTCTGTTGGTTCTGTCTCCGCAGGGTTCTGGGACAAGGAGCGGTGTCCCCACATCATCCTGTTTGAACTGGAGTCCACCGGGTCTTCACCAGAACACGATCCGATCAAAGACATCAGCGACGAGGATCCAGTGATCGATACTTATTGATTAGAGTCTAAACGGTGTCATTTAAATATTTCGGGGATTGTTCTCGTCTCTCTTCTCTGGAGACGTCAAACAGGATCTTTAAGACTGTCTTCATCCGACGTCCTTAGAACGTCCTCCATCGTTACACTTTAACTCTTCGGCTGCTGGGTTGTTTGTGCTTTCCCTTTGTCCTATTGGTCCTCCTGGGGTCATGTGATCTGAGACGAGAGACATCTGACGGCCTCTAGAGTCGTCTCTGCTGTCCGTCCTCAGAAATCCTTCCTTTTCTTCCAATCCTCCTGGAACCTGCGGCGGGACTTGGACACTAACGAGTCCGGAGGTGTCGGAGTAAATGGGCGTGTCTTTGTTCCTTCTGGACTCCGCCCCTCCCCCAGTGCTTCCTGTCTGTTCACGGATCACAATCACTTCCTGTGTTGTTAACGAGACGAAGGCTGAAGTCGTCCTGCTGGTTCCTTTCTTTAGACAGAAAGTTCTGCTTTACAATAAAATCCCACATTTCCCACGTTTCTTGTTTGATTGCTCCGTCTCCAATCCCATGAATATTCCCAGTCTGATTGCTCCATCTCCTTTTTTTTTTTTTTTTTTTTGTTTTTCTTTTTTTTTTTTTTTCTTTTTTCTCTTCTTTTTTTCTCTCTTTTTATTCTTATAGTGATTGTGACCGTCACCTGCCCTCTTGGCAGCCTAGCCTATTCCTATTTTATTGGTTTTATTACCTGCTTACCGCCGTAGAGGGCTGTGCACACCGCAGTGAACATACAACATGAACAAACAAAAAGTGACAAATACACAGTGTTCTGAGAAGAAAGTGCAATGGATTTATTTGTGCCCCTTAATTCTACCCCTTCCATCCAATCATCACCAAGAGTTGTCCCAATACACCAGGTTCACATTCGTCTCTAGAGGAAAGTATGGATCACCAAGTTCTCAGATCTGAAGAAAAAGAGAGAGAGCATAGTGAGAGCCACAAGCACTAACCCAGCAACCTCCACTAACTCAGAGATCTGTGTGCGGGGTTGACTCTCTAAACGAGTTTTAATAGGTGCTGGAGTGGTGGATCTGGCATGCGTGAAACCTCCACCTAAGAACGGGGCAGCCATCCCGGACCCAACAATGGCGACATAAGCCCCCAGATCACCCCAAGCAGCTACAGCAACCCAAGAACGACCACCATGGCCCCACCAGAGCCACACGCAGAAGAACCAGTCCAGGGCCCGGGGGCAACTTACACCAACACAGCCGACAAAACCTAGGCCAGCGCAGCGGCACGGGGCACAGCGGGCCGGCCTGGCGCCCCACCAGCACCCAACACCACGCCCCCCCCAACCACCCGCCCCCCTCCCAGCACCCTCCACCCATCCCCCACAGTCCCCCAGCCCCCCCCACGGCCCAGCCCCCCCCCACCCCCCGCGCCCCCTCCCCCCCACCGCACCCCCCCCCCCCACCACCCAACCCACCGCCGAGCTCGGGCAACCCCCCAACCCAGCGAACCAGCGTCTGGGGAACGGGAGTAGACAGTGCAGGGGCTTCAGCCCTATCCGACCCTATACAGCCATTTGGGAGGAGAGTATTATTCCCTGGGATGGAGAGTAGGGAGCAGGAGGCCGGACCACCGTCCCACCCCAAGCCCAGCCCGCTAAGGCCCCACATGCCGCGCCAAGGCCAAAAATAAATAAATTGATTATGAACCCCCCCCCATACCCTGTCTATATGGCTCCCCAGATCCCAGACTGGGGAACCCTCCCAACACCGCGAATGTGTGGACACCCAGGTGCTATATACACATGTATGTAGTGCGTTAAAATTTGGGGCAGGAGGGGCCAGACGGGGGATGCGGAGGAGGGCAACGGCGCACTCCTGCCCTGCGCCCTCCCCCTTATCTCCCCGCCTAGCACCCGCGTAACCCCATGTGGTGCATTAAAATGGGGGGGGGGGGGGGGTTGCAGAGGGACGCTCGGTGAACGCCCCCCAGCACCAGGCCCCCCAGGTGCATGTACCCTATGTGTATATTTACAAATGTGTTGTGCTAAGGTGGTGAGTTAAGAGGCGCAGCACATGAGGCCCCAGCCAACCAGGCGGGGGGAGGAGGGAGCCCGACCATAGTCCCCAGCCTCACCCATCCCACCCACATGTGTCAGAGGGCCCAACCATGCACAGGGCCTGGATCGAGCGCCGCCCCCGATGCATCCCACCCATCCCCCATAATCAAGCCCCCAGGAAGGAGGGAGCCGCGAGGCCCCGGCGGGAGGCAGGATGCCGGAAGAGGAGATGCGGGGAGAGAGGGGAAGGGGGAGACCACGAGGGGAGAGGAAGGGAGGCGAAGGAGAGGGGAGAGGGGCAAGGGGGAGGCAGGACAGGAGACGAGACCAAGGAGAAGAGGGCGAGCAGGGGACGGGGAGGGTGGAGGAGAGAGGTCAGGGAGGAGGGAGGGGAGGTGAGGGGGCCATGGCCACGCCAGGTCACCAGCCGGACCCCGGCCGCTACTACCAGCAGAGGAGTGACAGACTGCGCCAGCTCAGTGCCATCCCAAACGCATAGGCCAGCACCCCCGCATGGCAGCCTAGCGGAACACCGGCGGCCGCCCGAGAAGCATGCGCCACCCAGCAGAGACCCGAGGAGCCGGGTTGCACATATCAAGCCACGGGGATAGCCCCTGAAGAGTTAGCCCAGCATGCCAACAGCCCCGGAGATCAACCATCCTTGTGTGAAGAACATTGAGCTGGAGACTGGAGCTGAAACATAGAAAGTTAGAATGGCTGGGCGGCGATGTATTTCTGAGATCCACTCGGTCCTGGATACAGAAAACAGAAACAAGCAGCATTACCATTTACATCGTTGTGGTGGCTTTCGCTAGCAGGCAGAATCAGGTTGTAATATTTATATTTAATGATTTAATAAAAGGAGACCAACTTTCTGTAAAATATTTCAAATGTTTTTTATTTATTTTTTTGGAAGCAGAGATTTTCTCCATTGATATGTGTTCTATGAGGAGATTCAACCAATGATTGATGTTTAAAGACTGTTTATTTTTCCAGTTAACGAGGATTGTTTTCTTGGCGATGGCGAGGGCTGCGAGTGTGGGGTGCGTATGTTTCTTAGAAATAACGATTTCTGCCAAGTCACCGAGTAGACAAGTGATCGGAGATAAAGGGAACGTACAATCTAAGATGGACGACAGTCTATGTGATACTGCGACCCAGAAATCCTGGACGGGTGAGCACAACCATAGGGCATGGAAATAAGTGTCAGCAGTATTTTGGGAGCATTGAGAGCAGATGTCAGATTCAGAAAAGCCCATTTTCTTCATCATATATTGAGTAATGTGTGTTCTATGAAGGATCTTATACTGGATGAGTTGAAGATTTCTGTGTTTTGTCATTTTAAATACATTTTCACAGATTTGTGTCCAAAAGTCATGATCTAAGGTTAGTGACAGATCCGTCTCCCATTTTGAGATGGGAAGAAGTAACGTATCTGTGCTTGAGAGGAGTTTATAAATCTTAGAAAGGGTCTTTTTAACTGTCGGGGAAATCTTTGTGACTTCCATAACAAATACAGGTGGCTGAGGCGGGCCCCGGAGCGTTGGAATTCTTTTCTTAATTGTATTCATTACCTGAAGATAGTAAAGGAAATTTCCGCTTCCGAGTTCATATTTTTGGAACAATTTTGTAGATGACATAAACGTATTGTCATGAAAGAGATGATGGAGTTGAGAGATTCCCTTCTGTTCCCACATACCTACATGGAAAGGTTGATTGCTAGCCTGAAAGTCAGGGTTATTCCAGATTGGAGAGAACATGCAGGGTTCCAGTTTAGAATTTGTAACTTCTAACGCTTTCCACCAGGCGGACAAGGTGGAAGAAATCATCGGGTTTTTAAAACAGTTATGCCGTTTAATGGTTGTTGTGATAAAGGGGAGATCTGCGAGTCTAATATCCTTGCAGTCCTTCTGTTCCAATTCTAACCAGTAATTAGAGTCTCTATTCGGGTGCATCCATAGTACAAGATATTGTAGCTGGTTAGCCAAGTAATAATTCATAAAATTTGGGGCTTCCAGGCCTCCTTTAGATTTACTCCTCTGAAGGGTAGATAGACTAATTCTTGCTTTTTTATTTTTCCAGTAGAATTTGGTGATGGCTGAATCCAACGACTGGAAGCAGTTGGAAGTTGGTTTAAACGGAATCATTGAAAATAAATAATTTATTTGTGGTAAAATTTTCATTTTGATGGTGGCTATTCTTCCCAAAAGGGATATCGGGAGGTTATTCCAACGCTTCAGATCACTGCTGATTTTATCCAGAAGTGGGGTGAAGTTTAATCGGGTTAACTCAGACAGTTTAGGTGAAATATTAATGCCCAAGTACTTTAAATTGCCCGTAGGAAAGGAGTAGTTTGGGTCCTGGTCTGCAGGGTTCCATGACTTTTCTGTAATGGGAAGTAATGTTGATTTTGTCCAATTGATGGAATAGTCTGAAAGTTGTGAAAATTTAGCTATCAACTTGAATACTTCCTGCAGCGAATCCGAGGGTTCTTGTAAATAAAGCAAGATGTCATCAGCATATAAATTGATTTTGTGTTCTGACACCGCAGTGTTGATTCCCTTAATCCTGGTATTCTGCCGCACTGCTGCTGCTAGGGGTTCAATAAATATTGCAAATAATAAAGGAGAGAGTGGGCAGCCCTGCCTGGTACCTCTCTGCAAGGTGAAGCTCTGTGAGGTAATCCCGTTGGTGGTTACGGTCGCTTTGGGAGAGTTATATAATACTGACACCCAGTGAATAAATGACTCTCCAAACCCAAGCTTGTGTAGGACGGCAAAGAGGAAGGACCAGCTAACTTTATCAAAGGCTTTTTCTGCGTCCAGCGATACAACCACTGCCTTTTTTCCAAGTCGTTGCGACATACTGATCAGATTTAGCAGTCTTCTAATATTGTTGGTGGAATGTCGACCTTTAATGAATCCTGTTTGGTCGCTGTGAATTACAGACGGGATCACTGTCTCCAGCCTGGATGCGAGTGCCTTTGCTATAATTTTGACGTCGGCGTTGATTAATGATAGAGGTCGGTAGCTTGAAGGGAGGGTGGGGTCTTTGTCTGGCTTCAGTAGAAGTTTAATTGCTGCTGTATTCATGTGGGGTCGTATATGACCATTGTTTTTCATTTCTGTCACTGATCTGAAGAATAACGGCGCTAACATGGTCCAGAAATGCTTCATAAATTCAGCCGGGAAGCCGTCCGGGCCTGGTGCTTTGCCGTTAGGCATACCATCTAGGGCGCTGTGGAGTTCATTTATAGACAGCGGAGCTTCCAGAATGTTCTTATACTCTGTTGATAGTTGAGGCATATTCAGATTACTGAGAAATGCCTCAATATCCTCCGGGTTGGGTTTATTAGCTGCTGAATACAAGTTGTGGTAAAACGTGTAAAATATCTGATTGATTTCTTCTGGTGATTGCGTGCACTCACCATTTAACCCTTTAATTGCTGTTATGAGAGATCTTTCTCTGTTACGTTGGAGTTGATTCGCCAGAAACTTGCCTGATTTGTTATTATATTCAAAGTCGTTGTATCTCAATTGTTGTAATATGAACTCTGTTTTCTTTGATAATATATCATCTAGTTTTAGTTTTGTGTTTTGTAGTTCAGTCCACATTTGATTGCTTGAGTTCGCTGCGTAAGCATCGGTTAATAGTTTAATTTTCTCCTCTAATTCCTTTTCCATTTTCTGTTCCTGTTTTTTTTTGTAAGAGGCATATGATATAATTTTACCTCTGATTACAGCTTTCCCTGCTTCCCAGAGTAAAGACGGAGATGAGTTTGGAGAGTCATTTGTTTCCAGATAGTCTGCCCACTCTCCTCTTATGACCCTATCAAATTCTGCATCTTTAAGCAAAGAGGTGTTAAAGCGCCACGTCGACGGGGGTTTAAAGGTCGCTGCGATTTGTAAGGTAAGCGTGACCGGAGCATGATCGCTGATAATTATTGGATTAATTTTAGTAGAAATATTCTCAATCACAGAATTATTTGTGAGAAAATAATCAATTCTTGAGAATGAACGGTGCACAGAAGAAAAGAACGTGTATTCCCTCTTCATTGGATTTTTTAATCTCCAGCCGTCGCCAAGGCCAAAATCATCCATATATTCCAGTAGTACTTTGGCTGATTGTGAACGCCTCGTGTGTACTGTAGTACTGGAGCGATCTACTGATGGATTTAGAACTGTGTTGAAGTCTCCGCCGATGATGATAGTTGATTCTGCTGTTAGCTCGAGTAGCTGGGAGAACAATGTGTGGAAGAAGGCCGAATCATCACTATTAGGAGCGTACAGATTCACAATTGTGTATAATTTATTGAATACGGTTGCCTGAATAATAATGTATCGGCCCTCTGGATCCGTTACAGTGTTGTTTAACGTGAAGAGTAGTCTCTTGTGTATTAATATAGAGACTCCTCTTTGTCTGCTGTTATAGCAGGCAGAAAAAACTTGACTGAAATTTGTGTCTGTGAGTAATTTCTCTTCTGATTTTTGTAAATGGGTTTCTTGTAGGAGACAAATGTCTGCTTTTAATTTTGAGAGATGGTCTAAGATGTTGATTCTTTTTGCCTGAGAGCGAGCGCCACACACATTCCAAGATACCAAAATTAACTTAGACATACCGATGGTGAGCAGTCAGGTCTAAATGTGTGTATCTCTGTGAGCTGCTTACTATTCTCTGCATGTGATGAGTTAAAGTCAGGGTGTTGGATGGTTGGATAGCTGAGAGGGATATAAAGAGTCTTAAATGCGTGCACAGTAGAATCAAGAACACTGATACATAAACAAGTATAACAAACAAGTGATAGACATAGAGGGTGTGTGTGTGGGAAGAGGGGAGGGGTGAGTGAAAGGGAGGGGGAGCAGTGAGGGGGGGGAGTGGATCTGAGGGGAGAGTTGGGACAAGAGGAATACATTAATTCCTAATAGCCCAGTGAGTTTTGGATCATTTGTTTCTCTATTTCACATATATATATATATACGGACATACACATATATAAATACATATACATACATACATAACCATCTACATATACACCAAAACATAACTACACCTACACATATTGACGAGCATTATGTTAAAGCTTAATCCTCATCCACATGAAAATGCCTCTAATTCTTAGCTGAATGGAATAATTACAGGTGTTTCTGACTCAGAATAGCCAGGGGGTGGTGGCAGGGTCTCGGTACAGCTGGTTGTCGATATATAGTTTATCCACAACCAGCGTAGCTCGTTTGCCCTTCTGCCTATTCTGCTTCATGATCGGATACAGTACCTTTCGCCGCTCGTTGATCTCTCTCGGGAACTGGTCATTCATCCCGAAAGAGGTTCCTTTAAGCTCCCGTCCTTTGCTCTTTAGCAGCACTTTATGTTTAAAGTGTTCAAATTTGGCGATAATAGGACGGGGCCTATCGCTTCTACGGGCTCCGAGGCGGTGGACGCGGTGAAAGGAGATTGTACTTACCGTCTCCGGGGGAATTTTCAGTGACGTCGTCATAAAGTTTTTAATTAAGGACTCTGGGTTGTCCGCGGCGCTCTCTGAGATGCCTGAGAATATTAAATTGTCTTGCATACTGCGCGACTGAATGTCCAGGACTGTCTCTTTGAGCGTCTTATTTTCTGTTTTAATCTTCTCCATTTCGACTGACACAGTCGCAACGGAGGAGCGTAGCTCGATGTTCTCGCGCTGAAGCTCAGCCATCATACCATACGCGAGCTCCAAGCTAGCCTTCAAATCTTTAACGTCGGCGTGAAGCACGCCGAGGACGTCCAGTTTTTTATTAATGGAGTCCAGTACGCTAGTCGGAGCATCTTCGTTGCCGAGATCTTCCGTATCAGTAGCCGAGTCGGCCTTTCTTTTCTTGGAGGGATTATCGCCCGACGCGGATTCCTCCATGACGCAGCAGCTGGAATAATACTGGTCGATAAATACCTCGAGGTCCTCCACGCTGAGCGATAATCCAATCCGTCGATTAATGAAAGTAATCGAAAGGGGCGAATTATGCGATGGTGATATCTAATATTATATTAGTAGCAGAAAGCCGTCATATATCTTATCCAAAAATCACACGGGAGGTCTCGCGCGATCACATCCGGTCCGACCGCGTCACATCCGGTCTCGGATCCTGATTGCTCCATCTCCAATCCCATGAATATTCCCAGTCTCATTGCTCCGTCTCCAATCCCATGAATATTCCCTGTCCGATTGGTCCGTCTCCAATCCCATGAATATTTCTAGTCTCATTGCTCCGTCTCCAATCCCGTGAATATTCCCAGTCCGATTGCTCCATCTCCAATCCATGAATATTCCCAGTCTGATTGCTCCGTCTCCAATCCCATGAATATTCCCTGTCCGATTGGTCCGTCTCCAATCCCATGAATATTTCTAGTCTCATTGCTCCGTCTCCAATCCCGTGAATATTCCCAGTCCGATTGCTCCATCTCCAATCCATGAATATTCCCAGTCTGATTGCTCCATCTCCAATCCCATGAATATTCCCAGTCTCATTGCTCCGTCTCCAATCCCATGAATATTCCCTGTCCGATTGGTCCGTCTCCAATCCCATGAATATTTCTAGTCTCATTGCTCCGTCTCCAATCCCGTGAATATTCCCAGTCCGATTGCTCCATCTCCAATCCATGAATATTTCCAGTCTGATTGATCCGTCTCCAATCCCGTGAATATTCCCAGTCTGATTGCTCCGTCTCCAATCCCTTGAATATTCCCAGTCCCATTGCTCCGTCTCAAATCCCGTGAATATTCCCAGTCTGATTGATCCGTCTCCAATCCCGTGAATATTCCCAGTCTGATTGCTCCGTCTCCAATCCCTTGAATATTCCCAGTCCCATTGCTCCATCTCCAATCCAATGAATATTCCCAGTCTCATTGCTCCGTCTCCAAACCATGAATATTCCCAGTCTCATTGCTCCGTCTCCAATCCCGTGAATATTTCTAGTCTCATTGCTCCGTCTCCAATCCCGTGAATATTCCCACTCCAATTGCTCCGTCTCCAATGCCATGAATATTCCCAGTCTCATTGATACGTCTCAAATCCCGTGAATATTCCCAGTCCAATTGCTCCGTCTCCAATCCCATGAATATTCCCAGTCTCATTGATCCGTCTCAAATCCCGTGAATATTCCCAGTCCGATTGCTCCGTCTCCAATCCCGTGAATATTCCCAGTCTGATTGCTCCGTCTCCAATCCCGTGAATATTCCTAGTCTCATTGCTACGTCTCCAATCCCGTGAATATTCCCAGTCCGATTGATCCATCTCCAATCCCGTGAATATTCCCAGTCCGATTGGTCCGTCTCCAATCCCGTGAATATTCCCAGTCCGATTGCTCCATCTCCAATCCCGTGAATATTCCCAGTCTGATTGCTCCGTCTCCAATCCCATGAATATTCCCAGTCCCATTGCTCCATCTCCAATCCAATGAATATTCCCAGTCCCATTGCTCCATCTCCATTCCAATGAATATTCCCAGTCTCATTGATCCGTCAACACCCTGTCCTGTCAATAAACTTACTCCAGGGAGTTTTGTCCTTGGGGGTCTTCCTTATGGTTTCCCAACTTCCTGGTGTTGTGGGTGTGACAGTTCTGCTTGCAACCTGCTAGCCGCTGGAGACGTGACTATTTGCACCTGGGTAAAAGCTTAAAGGGAACCTCGACTGTAACTACAAATCGGTCTAAAAGTACATTTACAAAAATATATAAAAATTTCTCCTAAGTTATCAAATCCGTTTTGTTTACAACATAAATTCATACGTGGTCGCCGCCATGTTTTCGCGTGCACATTGATGACGTCAATGGGTTAGGGGTATGGTAACGACATTGCTCAGACCCCCCTATGTTCAGACAAGATCCAGCATTGAAGTAGTTTATGAAAATGTGAAAGGTTTATAGGAATCCTTTCCACTTTGTAATTACCTCCTAACAGTGGCGTAACACAGTCGTAGTAACCTGAGCGGTTCTGTCGCCGACGTCACGGAATGGCGACGTAGTTTTGAAGCCGCTGACGTTGAAAATGTTATATTATCTCATAAAGAAGATGCATTATGTCATGGTAAATTTACATAAAGTTTGTGTCGTATCTTGAGCCCTTTCAACTTGATGAGAAAGGCATACTGAATGCATGAAAGAACAAACCATGGTTCATCCGGATCAAAGGGGGAATCCATTAATCTGCTCATTGGTGATCCACTCGAAATTCATTCCACCCGAAAAAAGCTGTTGTTTTATTTTGAAGGAAAAAGCCTGAAACAGGAAGTCTTGTCTCTGGACGTTCATATTTCTTGATCCTTGATGAGCTCTGTATTTTTCCTTTGCTCCCTTTCCTGGAGTTAATCTGTTTTGAACACTGTTTGTTTGGGTTCCCATAGCAACAGATTAAACAAGTAAACTCATCCATAAAATAATGTGATGCATAAAATGGTTAAACAAATGACCTGTAAATCTTTTTTTAATTCTGAGCCATCCTGAGGGGGAGGAGCCTCTCAGTTGCCAGAGGGTTACCATGGAGACATACTTTGGTCAATGTTTGTTCCTGTAACTTTGTATAATTTCTTTCCTGTGTTGTGTTGTGTAGCACTTCCTCTTCTGTCGTATGTCCTTAGACCTTCAGCTTTGTAGCAGCAAGCCAGTCCAGTGTGTCATTGTCCAAGTCAATTAAGCCCTGATCACCATTTGGCCGGCGGTATATGGGGCAGCTGGTCAGCACGTGGTCCACAGTCTGTGATGGATCCCCACATTCACAGTGGGCACTGTCTGCAAGACCCCACTTCTGCATTGTTGCACCAAAGCGTCCAACTCCTGTCCGCAGCCGGTTGAGGGTATTCCCATCCTTGCGGAGTAGGTCCTGGCCAGGAACATCTGTTGGATGCTCAATGCAGCGGTGGAGCCATGATGGTACTGCCGCCTTCCACTGGTCCCTCCATCTGGCCTTCACCCAGGATTCCTTAGACATGTCAGCTGGTGTTGTGCGAAGCAGTTCCTGGGCCTGTGCGGCAAAAGGGCGACTGGACTTGAGGCGGGTATGATGTGGCGTCTCCATGACAACCTTGTGGAGGAGGTGGGATTCGCTCAGATGTGCCTTCCAAGCGAGAGCTAGTATGGCTGTGTCTCGCCTGATCTCTGCCTGGGCGATTCCAGCAAGGATCGGTTGGTTGGTTGGAGTGGCACGTAGGCATCCGGAGACAGTCCGTAGTGTGCTATTAAGAGCAGCGTCCAGCTTTTGGAAATGGGTGCTACGGCTCGAGACTGGGGCAGAGTATTCAGTAGCAGGAAGGACCAGGGCCTCGGTGGAGGCTCCCCACGTGGTTCCGGCTAAACGCAGCATCAGTGCTGCACGGGCAGTGGTCTTTCCTTTCACACTGTCCAGATGTTGTTTAAACCAGTGGTCCCCAACCACCGGGCCGCGGCCGTGAGGCATTTGTTACCGGGCCGCACAGAAAGAATAAATAATGTATGCAATTTAAGTTGTATCGATTATTAGCGTCTAAAAGTTGTTTTATTTTGAAAAACAACCGGATTTTCGCCAACGTAAAATTCACCTGTGAATTGTCATGCTTTACGTGATACGTTACTAAAAACAGACGTAAACTAGCGAAAATAAAATTACAAAACAAACGTTTTTGCAGAGCTTCTTTGCTAATGGAAAGTCCAACCGAGGAGGAAGAAAATAAAACTTATTTTCACAGACAAACCAGGAGTCAGACTTAAAACACGGTTTATCTACAACAGCTGATTAGCTTTGTTCACGAGCAATGAAGGGTTCAAAACTGCTTCAGCACATAAAGACAAGAACCCAGAAGTAAAAGACCTGAAGCCTGGATTAAAACACAAGAATGTGGTATTTATTAAACAAAAAATGTGAACATGAAGGACAGAAGTAATTATTGGGACCATAATTTATGGTGAGTAGATATTGGTGTAATACTTGTTTATAATAGTTATTGCAAGTGCATAATATAACGTTTATTGTTAAGAATATATTCATTTTTCTTTTTATTTAATTACACCCCCGGTCCGCGAAATAATTGACCGGCAAGAAACCGGTCCGTGTCAGGAAAAAGGTTGGGGACCGCTGGTTTAAAGGACAATGTTCTGTCGAGCTTCACGCCAAGGTGTGTCGGGGAGGACTGGGACTGTAGCTGTGCATCGTCAACGATGATGTTGATTTCACGTGTTGCTTCCCTGTTGTAGAGGTGGAACATTGTTGCAACAGTCTTCTCGACTCTGAGCTTGAGTCGCCAGTCCTTCAGATAAGAGGATAGGATGGCCATATCCTCTGTAAGGCCTTCCTCTACTGCTTCCCAAGAGGGTTTGATAAGCAGGATTGCCATGTCGTCTGCATAGCCAGACGACATACTTATATACAAGGACGGCATACTTCCTTGATGTTGTTAGGGGTAGGTTGTGGATGTAGATAACAATAATGCTTGATTTTATATAGCACTTTTCTCGGCACCCAAAGACGCGTCACATTGTGTATTATTCATTCACACCACACTTGGTCGTGGTGGAGCTACTAGCCACAGCTGCCCTGGGGCAGGCTGACAGGAGCGAGGCTGCCAATTTGGGCCATCGGCCCTCCTGACCACCACCAACATTCACTCGCTCACTACATTCACACAGGCAATGTGGGTGAAGTGTCTTGCCCAAGGACACAACGACAGTGGACATGTGAAGGTCGGGAATCGAATCGAACCGCCAACCTCTCGATCATAGGACGACCCGCTCAACCACCTGCGCCACCATCGCCCTAGATGTTAAATAACATCAGTGCCAGCACAGAGCCCTGTGGGACACCGTTCCTGAGCTTCCTCACCCTACTGCTTTGGCCGTTGCTGGTCTGGAGCTTAAAGCTGCAGTTGCTCAGCATCTCCATAATGAAGCTCACCAGGTGCTTGTCCGGGATGGTCTTCAGAAGCTTCATATGTAGCCAGCGCAGCCAGACAGTGTCAGGCAGCTGTGAGGTCCAAGAAGACGGCGCCAGCCTTTTGTTCTTTGGGGAGCTGGGGGTCGATCATTGGGGTGAGGCAAGCCAGGATGAGGCGTTCCAGCAGTTTGAAGGGTACACACAGAAGGGAGATTGGCCCGTATCCCTTTGGGTCATCGCTTAGCTTGTTGGGATTCGGCAGAGTCCGGCGCTGTGTTTCCTTACCAGCTTTGTAATTACTGAAAACCTTCAGTAAACTTGATTCGTTTTATAATCCTGACTCATCATTGAATAAACACCTCCAACACGAGATATAATAAAAGAACCGAGGAAAAGCAGAAACCCAACAGCTTAAAGAGCATGCAACCTTGCAAGTACTCTTTAGCGACATGCGGCGGCATAGGCAAGCTCGGCGATTGCCTAGGGCGCCACCTGCTGGAGGGGGCACCACTCCAAGCCTCGAAAATATATATATATATATAAATAAATAAAAAAAAGGAAAATAATAAACTAATAAATGTATTTTAGAAAGCCCATATTATTAGTTTGGCGTTGCACGGCTCATAGACGCGTTTTCAGCCGATAATTGTTCGTTCTGACGTGAGTTGTCACATGTCCCATGTTCGTGAACACACCATGGTTCTCCGACGCCTTTGAATGCATCATCTCTGTGTGCAGCGTCGAAGCTGGAATAGTTTCCCTCCCTAGACGACGGTAGAACGCCATTATACCGTGGCGTATCTGTCTTTACAGATATTCTCTACTTCTTTCTGTTCAGTGATGTGCGTACATGCCAGAAGAACACAGCATAATAATAAATCGAGCTTTATTTGTGCCACGCAGTGCACACACAGTAAATCTGGTGGTAGCTGATGGGCAAAAAGCTCTGCAGATGCCAGTGGTTACTTTGGCTACCTGCAGAAGCTTTTCACACTATTTTCTGCCTCCACTCAGAGATGGTCCATCTTAAAAACACATGTCTACACAACACTGAAATCCTGGTCAGATACTCGGTGGGAAAGTCGGATCAACAGTGTACAGGCTGTGAGATACCAGGCTGCAAAAGTCAGAGATGCACTTTTGGAAGTGAGAGACCACACCACAGATCCGGTGATAGAAATTGAGGCACAGTCTTTAGCTGAAGAGGTTGCATCATACCGTTTCTCTGTCTGTACTGTGATATGGGATGACATCCTGACAGAAATTCAGCATGTCAAGAAGTTATTGCAGTCTGAGACAATGCAGACGGATGTTGCAGTTGATCTCCTGAAGAAAACTGAAGCCTCTCTTACCAGCTACAGAGACACTGGATTTGCTTCTGCACAAGCATCTGCCAAAGAAATGTGTGAGGAGATGAACGTTGAAGCTGTTCTTAAGCGGAAGAGACAAAGAGACAGTTCTCCTACGAGGCTCCTGATGGGGAACTCACTGAAGATTTCCTTTTTCAATATGGTGGTAGATGTCTGCATTGCAGGGCCGACTCTAGGCATAGGCGAGCGAGGCGATTGCCTAGGGCGCCACCTGCTGGAGGGGTCGCCACTCCAAGCCTCGAAAAAATATATATATATATATAAAAAAAAAAAGTAAAATAATAAACTAATAAATGTATGTTAGAAAGCCCATATTATTAGTTTGGCGTTGCACGGCTCATAGATGCGTTTTCAGCCGATAATTGTTCGTTCTGACGTGAGCTGTCGCATGTCCCATGTTCGTGAACACACCATGGTTCTCCGACGCCTTTGAATGCGTCATCTCCGTGTGCAGCGTCGAAGCTGGAACAGTTTCGCTTTCCAGACGACGGTAGAACGCCATTATACCGTGTGTAGCTCTTTGCATGACGACACAGACACAGGTTGGTTCTCTGAAACGGGCGTTTATTGCTCTTCTCTCTTTCTCTCCTTCTGTCATACACCGTACGCCGTGAAAACTACATTAAATGTACACAACGAAGAAATATTAATACATTGCACGACAGTGACGTGCGGTGGGGTTCGTGTCTGGTGAGGCACAGTCAGATTTACAAATAAATGAACCTACAGCTTGTTCATCATTTGATTGGAAACATTTAACGTGTTGATCAGTTAAAGTTTAACTGATGTTTAACTGTTAAACATATGTTCTGAGACGGGTGTGGGTGAGGGGGCGTGTCGCCGTCCAGCTGGGGCTGGAGATAGAGAGAGAGAGAGAGAGAGAGAAAGAGAGAACAGAACGGAACGGAAGAGATATGCCAGCGATGGAGGAAAAGCTGAGCTTCATTTGACAGCTTATGTTCTCTAGAACGTTACAGAACACTCGTTCACATCCAATGGACTCTGTCAGGCCCAGTCCGCCGCGGTTCTGCTCGAATCGGTCCCGCAATTTGACCATGAATACGCGCGGTCGCTGATCGTGTTTGGAGGCTTCTCGGTAAATTCTTCATGTCGCAATATCCCATCCGAGTCCAGACATCTTCAGAAGTTGAGAAAAGAAGGCAAGAAAAGCAGAAAAGACGGGTTCTTGCTTGACGTCCAGACATCCAGACAGCCAGCGCTTCCGTGTTTACAAGCCTGTCTTGAACGAGCGGATCAGCTGATGAGTTTGCTGAATCACTCACGGGTCTCCTATGGGCTGAAGGCAGTATTACATGTGGCCTCATTCTGCAGTATTTTAATGCCGCTGAGCACAAGAATACGTGACGCACTAATTGTATTATTTAAAATAAAAAAATCATAAAATATACAATATAATATCACTGATGTTATATTATATATTATATGATTTTTATATTATTTTTAATAATACAAATACATGATTTTTATATGATTTTATATGATGACAGGTGAGGCTGTGCCTCACCTGCCTCCACTGACTGCACGTCACTGTTGCACGATACGAAACAAACAATATTGAGTGCCACACGCTAGCTGGCGCTAGCTAACAATACTACAAATACCTCGTTGGCCGCTTGTCCTGAAAAGAGTAAAAATACAATTCTCTGGGTGTTCTGCGGTCGATGCTTAGACCCCAGACGGTGAAACCAAAAATACAAACAAAAGGATGTCTTCAATAAAGCACCATCTTCATACGAACGTCAAAACAACCACAGCGCCAGCAGTCTTAGTGTTGCGCTTCACCTAACTCCGTCGTAGCAGCACATGTGACGGCAAACATTAGTTCCGGTCGTACACAAGAAACAGACGTGCGGGAAAATAACCACAACCAACATCTTAATGAACATTTTAGGTCAACAAATTAATTAGTGCATTTCAATAGCAGTAACACCGTGGCTTATCTGTCTTTACAGATATTCTCTACTTCTTTCTGTTCAGTGATGTGCGTACATGCCAGAAGAACACAGCATAATAAATCGAGCTTTATTTGTGCCGTGCAGTGCACACACAGTAAATCTGGTGGTAGCTGATGCGGCAAAAAGCTCTGCAGATGCCAGTGGTTACTTTGGCTACCTGCAGAAGCTTTTCACACTATTTTCTGCCTCCACTCAGAGATGGTCCATCTTAAGAACACATGTCTACACAACACTGAAATCCTGGTCAGATACTAGGTGGGAAAGTTGGATCAACAGTGTACAGGCTGTGAGATACCAGGCTGCAAAAGTCAGAGATGCACTTTTGGAAGTGAGAGACCACACCACAGATCCGGTGATAAAAATTGAGGCACAGTCTTTAGCTGAAGAGGTTGCATCATACCGTTTCTCTGTCTGTACTGTGATATGGGATGACATCCTGACAGAAATTCAGCATGTCAACAAGTTATTGCAGTCTGAGACAATGCAGACGGATGTTGCAGTTGATCTCCTGAAGAAAACTGAAGCCTCTCTTACCAGCTACAGAGACACTGGATGGGTAAATCATTCCCAGATTTGCCAAAACCCAAAATGACCAACTTGGAACTTCTCAGTTTCATACAGGAGAAGAAACTGAAGGAGATTTATCCCAACATGTGGGTGGCCGTGAGAATTGCTCTCACTACTCCAGTGACAGTTGCTGCTGCAGAGAGGAGCTTCTCCAAAATAAAGCTTATAAAAACTTACCTGAGATCCACGATGTCACAAGAGCGTCTCAATGGACTTGCTTTAATAAGCATAAATCATGAGCTTTCAAGACAGGTATCATTTGATGATACCACCGATGCCTTTGCTGCAAGGAAGTCCAGACGTGTAAAATTTAAAATGTAAGCTATCATGGCAAAATTATTTGCTATGTATCTGTTTTGCATTGTTTGTGTGGAAGCAGTCAGGACTTTTAATTTCCTCTTAATCTGAACAGTAACCCTGTTTTATTTCTGTTTATTTATTTTATTTTATTTTATTATTATTTAATTATTATTTGTATTGTATAGCGTGTGCTAGTTGTTTTGAAGAATAATTAAACTTTTAAGGTCCGTCATATGGCTGTTGTTATTAATGTTTTATATATATTATGTTTGCCGTTATGGGGGGGGGGGGGGGCACAAAATCATAATCTTGCCTAGGGCACCAAAATGGCCATGTTTAAGTTCTAGACTCATTATGGACTTGAATTCAACACATTCACTAGAAATGACCTCCAGAATGTGGGTTCTGCAGAACAGCCTCACAGTAATGACCTCCAGAATGTGGGTTCTGCAGAACAGCCTCACAGTAATGACCTCCAGAATGTGGGTTCTGCAGAACAGCCTCACACAGTAATGACCTCCAGAATGTGGGTTCTGCAGAACAGCCTCACACTTTAATGACCTCCAGAATGTGGGTTCTGCAGAACAGCCTCACAGTAATGACCTCCAGAATGTGGGTTCTGCAGAATAGCCTCACAGTAATGACCTCCAGAATGTGGGTTCTGCAGAACAGCCTCACAGTAATGACCTCCAGAATGTGGGTTCTGCAGAACAGCCTCACACTTTAATGACCTCCAGAATGTGGGTTCTGCAGAACAGCCTCACACTTTAATGACCTCCAGAATGTGGGTTCTGCAGAACAGCCTCACAGTAATGACCTCCAGAATGTGGGTTCTGCAGAACAGCCTCACACTTTAATGACCTCCAGAATGTGGGTTCTGCAGAACAGCCTCACACTTTAATGACCTCCAGAATGTGGGTTCTGCAGAACAGCCTCACAGTAATGACCTCCAGAGTGTGGGTTCTGCAGAACAGCCCCACACTTTAATGACCTCCAGAATGTGGGTTCTGCAGAACAGCCTCACACTTCCCTGCCAGTGCAGCAATGTCTGTTGCTCCATACTCAGAAGTGACGTCAGAGCTCAGTGCCTGGACGTCAAAAACAGACAACGACTCCTTCATCCTCTGGAAAACGTGCGTCGCTCGAAAAAGATAATTATGATGTTCTTTTTCTCAAGGAACCCTCAGTCTGAATGCAAGAAGATGGACAATAAGATGGCTGACCTTCCCACCGGTCCTCTGGATTTGTACAGAAAAAAGGCCTCTTTCAATTGGAAAGATATGCTGATTTTCATAGAGGGAGAGGAATTGCATTCATTCAAGGTATTAAATATTCCTTTTTAAATATGAATAAATCTGTATCCTGGTTACTTATTTGTAGACAACTGCATGCCGCTTGTACCCGCAACCTTGTGTACACGGGTTGATTTGTTGTCTGAGAGAAGTGCAAGGATGGCTGCATCGTCTGAGTATTTGAGATATGATGTGGTGGATGAGATGCTGAGGCAGTCATTGAGGATGTACAGGAAGGGGCTCAGTACACATCCCTGTGGCACCCCAGTATTAATGGTACAGATGTGGTTGTACCCACCCTTACTGCTTGCAGTCTGTCGGTGAGGAAGTTGTGGATCAGGTGGATCAGATGGGGAGGCGTGTTGAGTTGGTGTAGTTTCCGGATCAGCAGGTGTTTCTGTCGGGTGTTGAAGGCGGAACTAAAGTCCACAAAGAGTATCCTGGCAAAGTTACCTGGGGAGTCCAGGTGCTGTAGGAGAAGGTGTAGCAGGCAATTGGGGGGGGGGGGGGGGGTCCAGGTGTGGGGTGACAAATGGAAGGATGATATTCACCAGCACTTAACTATTATGGGTGTTAGGGCTATGGGGCGGTAGTGATTGAATTCTGTGGGTCTGTTTTTTTTGTAGCGGGATCACTCATAGCCGGACAGACACAGAGTCTGTCTGGGTAAAGATAATTTATCCCAGAGCTAAACCTCTGGTCATTGGCGCAGTATACAGACCCCCAGACCAAAAATCATTCTATGATTTGTTGGAGAAGCATGTGATCGGCTTGGGAAGCTCGGAGGTCATTCTGATAGGAGATAGTAACACCAATGTCCTTCGGAAAGACACCCCGACTTTCAAATCCTTCAGCAGCTTCTGTAATCTGCATAACTTTACCCAGCTGATTCAGCAATTTACAAGGGTAAGCACCACTTCTAGAACCATCATAGACCTAATCCTGACATCGGACAAATCTAGAATCAAAAACAGTGGTGTCATCGAGTGCAATCTAAGTGATCACAACATGATCTTCTGCACTCGAAAAATTCATAGACCTGCAGCTCATTGTCACACCACAATAAACTGCAGAACCATGAAGCATTACTCCCCAGAAGCTCTAACAACAGCGCTGGAGGAAACTGATTGGTCTGAAACTTTAAACTCCGCCTCTGTCGAGGGGACCTGGTCTTCCTTTAAATCTGCATTTCTGTCTGTAATCGATAAGATAGCACCCATAACAGCTGTTTGGGTCAGAGCCCGTACAGAACCTTGGATGAAGGGGGAAATATTGAATGCCATCAAGCCCAGAAACAAATGTTACTCTGAGTACAGAAAAACCAACAACGAGGAACTACTTGAAAAAAGCAGAAAACTACGGAATGAAGTTAACAAAATGATAAAAAATGCCAAAAAGAATTTCTTAAATGAGAACATTGAGGCAAACAAAAGCAACCCACAAAAACTGTGGGAGGCCCTAAAACAATTAGGCTGCAGCAACAAACAAAAACCAGTAATATCTGCATTGACTCAAGTGGTTCGCTCCAGACTGACAGGTTGGTGGTAGCTAATTGTTTTAACAGCTTTTTCACCACTATTGCCACCCTGTTGGTCAGCAAACTCCCCCCACATTCAGGTCTGTATGGTTCTGACCACATCCAAACTCACTATGAGAAGCTAGGTGCTAAAAAGGACACTTTCTCTTTCACACCTGTAAATACCGTTGATGTGCTAAAACAACTACCGTATTTTTTGGATTATACGTTGCTCCGGATTGTAGGTCGCACCAGCCAAAAAATGCATAATTAAGAAGAAAAAAACATATATAGGTCGCACTGGAGGATAAGTCGCATTTTTGGGGAAAATTTATTTGATAAAATCCAACACCAAACAACATATAGCACAAAGAACATGCTAACACGTTTACCAAAATATCAGGTTTTACTCCGAATCACGAAATCCAAGGAAATCTTCATCCTCGGTGTCACTTTTGAACAACTCCCCCAACTCGGCAGGTAGACAAGACGCCGCTTCCTCTTCTACGTCGCTTACATCAGACTCGTCGTCAGTTGCAGTTCCAATTATTCCAGCCTTTCTGAATCCCGACAGGATGGTTGCGGTTGTCACTGAAGCCCGTGCTTTGTCGATCCATTCAATGACTTCCAGGAAAGTTGCATGGCGCATTCTCCCGGTTGCCGTGAAGCTGTGCTCTCCATCCGTCATCCACTGCTCCCACAGGTTACACAAAACTGACTTAAAGCTCCTATTCACGGAGATATCAAGTGGCTGGAGTATTTTGGTTAAGCCTCCAGGGATGATGGCAGGTATGGAGTTGAAAACTTTTAATTTATTTTTTAACTGTGGTGTGATGTGCGCTCTCATGCTATCCATCACAAGCAGAGCTTTGCGTGCTCTAAAGAAGCCATCCGGTCGCTTATTGTAGCACTTTGTAAGCCACAAGTTCATCATTTCTTGATCAATCCACCCTTTCGCGTTCACGGCGACTTCAACTGAGGAGGATTGGATTTTTGGCATGGTTTTTCATTTGAAAATGACCATCGGTGGCAGTTTTGATCCGTCTCCACAACATGCCAGCACCACTGTGAAGTGTGATCTCTCATGACCAGTTGTAACGATATTCACACTTTTTTGCCCTTTCTCTGCAACACTTCGGCCCATGGGGATGTCAAAAGTGAGGGGGACCTCGTCCATGTTAATAATATGATCCGGTGTCACGTTGTGATCACTTACATGCTTTTCAATGAACGCGCGGAAACTGTCAACCTTGGCTTGGAAGTCCGCTGGCAGTTTTTGGGACAGTGTCGTCCTTGCTCTGATAGAGAGGCGTTTGCGTGACATGAAGCGGTAACACCAAGAAGGTCCTCCCGCAAAGCCGTCTATTCACCTCCCTGGCAACCACTTGGGCGCGGAGACGCAACTGCACCGTTGACAAACCTCTCCCAGCAGCACGTTGTTCAAGCACCCATGCGTGAACTCGTTCCTCCAACTGCGGCCACCTAGCTTGTCGCCCGCGATTAGCTTTCTTTGTTTTCTTCATTTCAGTAAGCGTAACCTCCGCTTTTCGCCAGTCCCTTACAAGTTTTTCGCTCACTCCAAACTTTCTTTCTGCTGCTCGATTGCCGTTTTCGGCTCCATATTTCACTATCTGAAGCTTGTAAGCCGCGGAATATGACTTTCTTTTCGGCGCCATTTTCATTCAGCCCTTCTAATTTGTGTTTTTAGATAACAGGTGTGACAGATAACTCTGAACCTCCAGAAACCGCGACAGATTCTGACGGGTCACAGAGTTCCCTGTAACACCTGTTATAGAAATGTGTAGGCTACTGTCTCTGCTCTCACAGATTTTGTAAAAAAAAGCATATATAAGTCGCTCCGATTTATAAGTCGCACCCCCGACCAAACTATGAAAAAAACCGCGACTTATAATCCGGAAAATACGGTAATTGCCCTTCGACCTAACAAGGCCACAGGCCTTGACAACATACCCGCCCGGTTCCTCAGAGACGCAGTTGTCTCTATCGCCCGCGTGGTAACCCATCTGATAAATTTATCCATCAATCAGTGCCACGTCCCACAGGAATTCAAGACGGCGCGGGTTATCCCTCTGTATAAAAAAGGAAACAAATTAGAACCTGGCAACTACCACCCTGTTTCCATCCTTTGTTCCATCTCAAAGGTTATGGAGAGAATAATCCAGGAGCAAATCAACCGCTACCTCGCTGAGCATAACCTGCTCTTTGAATTCCAATCAGGCTTCAGAACATCCCACTCCACTGACACGTGCCTCATATATCTGACCGACTACATTAAGCGTGAAGTAGACTCGGGCAAATACTGCGGCATGGTCATGCTGGACCTCCAGAAGGCCTTTGACACCGTTAACCATTCAATCCTATTGAATAAACTAGGGGCGATTGGTTTTGATAGCACATCAACAAACTGGATGAAATCGTACCTAGAGGGACGAGAACAAATGGTAGACATAAACGGAACCTTGTCCTCGTCCCTCCCGGTGAGCTGTGGGGTTCCTCAAGGCAGCATTCTAGGACCGTTACTGGTCCTCCTATACATTAACGACATGAGTGCTGCCTGTAACTGTAAATTGTTCCTGTTTGCTGATGACTCAGCACTCCTGATTTCGGGAGAGGACAAAGTGCAGGTTGAGGAGGCTCTCAGCTCTGAGGTCACCAGAATCCGTACTTGGCTTACCGATAACAAACTGTCACTACATCTTGGTAAAACCGAATCGATTCTTTTTGGGTCTAAACACTCTCTACGTGAGATAAATGTTAATGATTTCAAGGTCACAGTCGATAATACAGTAATCTCCAGAAAAGAAGAGATTACCTATTTGGGCTGTGTTCTTGACAAATACCTGTCTGGCGATAGTATGGCAACTAAGGTGATCAAAGAAGTCAATCAAAGAACAAGATTTTTGGGCAGAATGTCTGCTTTTGTCAACAAAAGTGCTCTCCGGACGCTTGCTGGAGCCCTCGTTCAGCCCCTCTTTGACTATGCTAGCACCTCCTGGTATTCAAACATCAAAATGTCCCTGAAAACCAGGCTCCAAACCTCCCAAAACAAACTGATTCGGCTACTCCTCAATCTGGGGCCCATGACCCACCTTCTTCCTGGACATTTTGCTAGCCTAAAATGGCTCAGGGTAGAAGACAGGGTTAAACAGCTCAAAATGGGATTGGCATTTAAAATGGTCAATGCAGCTCTGCCCTCAGTCCCCTCAATCCCTGCATACCTGACGGAACACCTCCACAGATTTAGTGACACCCACAGCCACAACACTAGAGGGAGCTCAAACAACAACCTGATTACCCCCTCCTATAGGACTAACATGGGTAAATCATCTTTTTACAATACGGCCACCCAAGGGTGGAACGGTTTGACTCCCGCCCTCAAAACATGCACCTCTTTGGCCTCCTTCAAAAAGGCCCTAAAAATACACCTTTTAGGGGGACAGAAACGGAGATAGTCATCACGACTCTCTCCGGATCAAACCCCCCCTCCTTTTTTTTGTCCACCTACGTTGCACATATTAATTGCCTTAGTAATTTATTGTAATTTATGTAAGTTATTTATTGTGATTCATTGTCATCTTGCATCAGTGGTGTAATTTATTTTAGATTAATTGTTAGTTTGCACTGGTGGTGTAAAATCATTTTATTTTTGTTTTTCTAATGTTACGTTGCATCAGTTGTGTAATTTAACATTGGTTTTATTTTTATTTGTATTGTTAAATTTGTATTGTTAATTGTGGATGATTTATGTACGAAGGACTTTCAACGGAAACAAGACCGCAAGGGCTTTTTTGAAATGCTCCTCTTAGACAGGATGTTTAACTGTACTTGTACTGTAATACATACTACTATTTGACTGTACTTGTACTGTAATACATGCTACTGTGTGACTGTACTTTTACTCTAACATTCTATCTAATAAATATATTCATCATCATCATCATCATCAGCCATACGCTGAGTACCAGCCGTTCTAGAGTTACTGACCATTGAACAGAGGCAGAAATGACCAGTTTCCAACAAAAAACCCAGAGAAAACCATCTTCTTGTGCAGAGAAACATTTCTAGACTTTGACTCTAATATTTGTCGTTTTAGTGACACATGCTTAGAATTGAGTTCAGGATCCTCTGGCACGATTTAAATGTGTAATGTAATGCATATTGTCTCCTTCTCTTGCCCGTTCACTAACCCTAACCTTATCCTCATTTGAAATGCTTGTACTGCCAGGGCTTTCTAGTACCGGTACACTGAATCACACGTGTCAAGTTGAGGTAGAAAGCAAAGCATCATGTGTTATTGGTTGTCAGTTTTCACAGCCGTGGCAAATGTCTGCATAGAGGAAATATGATGGGAACTTGTCTTTGGCAGAGGTAATCAATCGATCACTGACCTGATTCAGAATTCTACTTACTTTATAAAGAAACTTTCAGCAGGACCGGGAAAGAAAAGTACCGTATCCCTTTGCATAATCTCAGCAATAAAGGAACCTCTTTGAATCCCTCTAGTTTTTCCCTCTACATATCCAGTGTATTGTTTCTTTCATCCTACAGCAACATGTGTTCAAGACACTCGAAAATGATGCACTGTTTGCACGTCATCCTGGTGAAGACATCCCTCTTGAGAAGATGAGAGAACTAACCTTCCTCAGGTACCGTTTTATCAACATAGAAGAAAGTTTCATTCATTGTTAATTCATCCTCACAGCAATTAATTTACCTTCTTATGAAAATCCACAGGGTGAAACAACTCCTCCGCTATTGCTTCTTGACAAATGAAGAGTCGATTTCCAACCCCTGGAAATCTGTGGTGCTCAATGCTTGTCTGGGCATGTATGACTGGAGCGTTTCCGCAAAGTACTTTCTCAACAAAGGGGTGAGTGGTTGAAAGTACGAGATCCTCACCTGTTTGTGTGTGTGTGTGTGTGTCTGTCATACTAAACTGTGTCAGATCTTAAATCTAAATTCAACGCCGACAAAACACAACTTGAGTTGACACAAAATATAAGTTTTAAACAATAATTTTAGTTAATGAGATAGAAGGTTTTACAGTACAATAATCCCCCCATATGAAAAGGGCAGTGACGTGCAGTCATACAAAACCATATAAAAATCATGTATTTGTATTAAAAATAATATAAAAATCATGTAATATATAATATAACATCAGTGATACTACATTATATATTTTATGATTTTTTAATTTTTAATAATACAATTAGTGCGTCACGTATTCTTGTGCTCAGCGGCATTAAAATACTGCAGAATGAGGCCATGTGTAATATGGCCTCCAGCCCATAGGAGACCCGTGAGTGATTCAGCGCACTTATCAGCTGATCCGCTCGTTCGAAATGGGCTTGTAAACACGGAAGCGCTGGCTGTCTGGATGTCTGGACGTCAAGCAAGAACCCGTGCTTCCTGCTTTTCTTGCCTTCTTTTCTCAACTTCTGACAATGTCTGGGCTCGGATGGGATATTGCGACATGAAGAATTTACAGAGAAGCCTCCAAACACGAGCAGAACCGCAGCGCGCACGCCCCGGCTGGAGACACACACACACGTCTCAGAGTCAGAACATATGTTTAACAGTTATACTGTTGTGGACGGGTGCGAGGGGTGCGAGGGGACCCCAGGGAACAGAGGACGGAGATGTCGCGATCGTGGACTTTACATTTTACTGATATGTCCATGTTAGGGATGAAGTCTCTAACATTGTGATATTAAATTTTAAACGCATCGAAATGAAGCAGGCAGAGGCATGGATGCTTTTTCTCTCTGGCGCAGCCAAGACCGAACGGTCTCGCGCGCTCCTCAAAACCAACTCCGTTCCGCTGACCGGAACATGTTTATTTATCACCTTCGTAGCTCCACCTCTTGACCCAGTGACATCACAATACCTTTAGGGCGCAAATATCGCTGCCCACCAGATGGGACTGTTCTTCACCTAACAGTTACATTAAACAATATGAAAATAAGCAAAATAACCCTATCATTCCCTCCTGTATTTTCATTGTAAAACTAACATTCTTCTGGTTTCTACAAAGCATTCAGTGCTAACTAAACATGCTTGAACTAAACTATCAGAAGACAATCACAGAACAAAATCAATACAATCAAGATCAATACCTGAGTTATTACATTCAAGATCTGAGTTCTTACATTCAAGATCTGACCTGAATCAGGGAGGAAGGCGAAAAACCCGTAGTTTGCAGATTCCATCTTCATATAGCATACATCTTTCAAACGGGAAAATTCCTTCCACAATCCAGCTGCACCTGCGATTATCTTAACGACCCCCAATTCAGGCATTTTAACAATGTTCCTAATACAATGTCAAACATCTCATTCATCGTCAACAAGGAAAACAAACATGAAAAAACATAAAATCAAATCAGTACAAAAACAAACAACATTCATTTCCACAATCTAAATGTTACTGTCAAACCCTTTATTCACAAACCCTACGTTAGAGCATTACGGATATTTCTCCTAGTTTGAATTACTTTAATATTTTACCAGCATTATCTTCTCTACACTGAAATTTGAAAACAGTGACATGATTATTTTATCTTTATTGCTCCAAAGTTTTAACACATCTGGAACATTCTGAACTCTAAATTAAATTATTACAATGTCTATCTATATTATGGATGGATAATCCTAACAATCTTTTACTGTTTTATTAACTCAACTTGTCACTAGAATTTAGCTACTTTTACTTACTCTAATGTTAACATCAAAAGTCATATGCTTATACACTTTTACGTTGTTGTAGACTTATTACTTCTATTTTAATATAATTGTTAACCTATCTTTCTACTAATTTTATGCCTATTGGAATATCAACAAATAGCAATTGTTTAGTTAAATTTAGTTTATGAATTTAAATCTACATCCTGCTCATTAGTGTTATTTGATCTATTTTAGGATTCTAATTGCACCGTACGCTTCTCCACTTAATCATAAATTACTGACAGTTGCTATTAATACAGTATAACGATACCAGGTGTTGGTTAACTACTCCTATGAAACCCTCCTAATCTGCATAGATTACTTTATGACGTTCTTCTAGTCACACATCTCTAAACAAACATTCAAACAGATTACACTTTGGAAAATGCAAACTGTTCTCGGTGTTAGATCAGTCTGGTTGTTGTCGTTCCTTGTCCATCAGCAAATCTTCTTGAAAGTGATTCAGCTTCACTGTCAGTGTTCTTGTCCTGCGTTACACTGTGAGGGTCTCTTCCTCACGGATCTTAAAATGAGTGTGATTCAATCTCTCACCACCTCTCTCTGATCAGACTTCCTGTCTGCATCTCTGGATCAGTTTGGCAAGAGACGTTTCCTCCTGCAGTGCAACGGATGGATTCAGGAAGAACTCTGGATGTTCACGTCTCGTTGGTGTCGTCAGCATGACCCTGAGTGGTCCTCCCTTCCTCGGTCCAGACCGTCTGCTGCTTCCCGATGGTTTCCATGAAGACGCCGACACCAAACACGCTTAGTAGATTCGCCCTCCTGTCGGGACAAAGAAAAACTTCGGCAGATCATTTGCTCTCTGGACATCGTTCAGAAAGAGTGTGCTTCATCTTTTCACTCAACGCTTCCTCTTCACCAAATCGATGTACTACATCCATGGCTTTTGGTTTCTTCCGTGCATTGGCTCAACCTCATTTTAGCCTTCTCTACACTAGCCTAGCGCTCTGATATGCAGTGACATCTGATCTGCGTGTTGTTTCACATCTTACCACCTGATTCACAAAATCATTACCGTTATAACTAGTTATTATGGCTACTGGAACAGGATTTAGTGATTCTACACATATATACAGCAAACAAATTTTTTGTATTATTTTTATTCTTCCAGAGTATTTATTGATTTAATTACTGCTGTGCAATCCCTCCTGTTTGAACTATGAACGTAGTCCATGGTTCAAACTTGCTTCCATTAGTAAATCTAGTCTATTCTATCAGCATTAGTCTAACTTGGTTTATACAATGTCTCAAAATAATTCCTACTCTTACATCACATTCACAACATATTATATACATCACTCAATTTGGGATGAAATAAGTTCAAAAGAGTTTCCATGTGCCTCTCACCCTATGCTTGTCTGAGATGCTCCTATTGAGGGTGCCATGCGTTGGCTGGAAGGTTCATCGCCTCCAGTCCGTCAGGCTTCTCCTCTGCTGTTACTTGTCTGAGATGTTCCTTCGACCGTACAGCGCTCCCGTTGGCTGTCGTTTCTGCATCACAGCTTAGCAGTCTCTTCTGGTGTTCCTGGAGCTGCTATCTGCATTCGCAACTCAGAACAAAACACATTTCTTTATTGACACACGATAAAATCTTTGAACCTCTTCCTTCCTTCATTTCACGTTTCACTATTGAGAACCCATATGTTGGCAGAGTTTATCTGCTCCCAGTCCAGTCCGGGATCCTCCTGCTATGGTAGAAAAAGCATTAAATTTACATGTTATATTCACAAATGTCAAGTTCCCAATTCACATCTGAATTGATTCAAGTCTGTCTCTAGTCGTCTCATCTTCCTACAGTCTGAAGTCAGTCTCTAACCTCCTTATCTGTCTTGTACCGTACAGTCAAAAGTCCCTTTAGATGTGTGCGTGTGTTTGTGCAATTACCTGTTCACCGTTGAATCATCACCAATTATTTTAGATTTTATTCAGATCCTGAGATTACTTTAGTTTTTAATCTAATTAAACTGTCTGTTCTTGATGACTCCCTGTGGCTCGCATTCCACAGAGTCATAAAAGTGGGGAATGATCTGGTACATCCCCATTCCTGTGTTTAGCTAAGCAAATGGTGGGGGACGAGTAGCCTCAAACGTGTCTCAAGACTGAGTGGACCTGAGAGGGCCCGTCTCATCTCCACCCAGCCACGAAAAGACAGGCATTCAGTCAGTCGTCCTCCTTGAACCCACCATTTTGTGATTTTACCTCCACTATGCTGATCTGGGGTTTTGTTAAAAGGCATTAGATATTTTATTTTTATTTATTTTTAATTCTGTGCAAGCACTTTGATCTTGTCTTGGTCGTCATCCTGGCGTTGTGGCCTGCCTGTGGTCTCCATGCAGCGTCATCCGATGCCATGTGGCATGTCTTTGTCTCTTGTCTGTCTTCACCATCCAGCATTCCTTTGTCTCCTCTTTTTTCTTCTCCTCAGCTTCATCTTCTTACATCTCCTCCAACCTTCTTTGTCTTCCAAAACTTTCAAACAAAAGTGTCTCCAGAATCATCCGCATATAAATGGCTGTAGAGACTTGGTTCTGTCATGCTAATTTGGAATTCACAAAGACTTTTTCTGCTTAAACCTCCATTTTGTAGTTGTCCTGGCCTCCATCTTGGAGGTGCCATGTGGTCTCTTTCTCCATGCTGCTCCTTTGTCTCTTCTGAAACGCTCAGAACAATCTTTACACATCATATTTCTTACGTTACATTTCCAACACTTACCACATTCTGGTTTCTTTTCCTCAACTTAGCTGTTCCTCCACACATTCTCAATACTTTCCATATACTCACCAGTTCCTGCTTCCTCCTCCTGACGTTCTTCTCCACTCCATCCAAGCGACCTTCTCAATCCTTCTTAAATCTCCTCCATCATTAAACATCCTCTTGTACTTTCATTACCAAAACATCACTTTTTCCTTCTTCTCTGCTAGAAATAATCTACTCACAAACAATCTACCTTCCTAGATGTTTATCTTCAACTGGGAAGTTATCCCCCTCTTGCACGAATGTCCAGTCGAGGCCTGCAGAACCCGCTGAGACATTCTGCAATCCAAGTTATCCTGTTGCTTACGATTTTTATTTTAGTTTTTTATAGCATGCTATTTTATGTTACAGTTCCCCATGTGCTCCTCTGCTTAAAAGCACCATTTAAGCATCCATACATCCATACATACACCCACGTTACTTGTCGTTACACTCATGGCCAAATCACATTTTAGCACCCTACTTCACGGGTGGCAAGGTCTATTATTCGTCTTAATAGCCTACAGCCTGCTCTTGCAGCAAACCCAATTAAAGAATCCCTTTAAATTCTCGGCCTTATTACCGTTGTTGTGATAATAACCGGAAAACAGCTCGCACTTGGAGCAAACCCAATTAAAGAATCCCTTTAAATTCTCGGCCTTATTACCGTTGTTGTGATAATAACCGGATCCCAGGCAACGTTTAAAACGGAGCCCGCGCACGCATCGACATACGTGCTTCGCAACAGACAAAAACGCTCGCCGCGCGCGACCTCCATTCTCACTCATTCACACACATAAACATCTTAAATCCTACTTACCTTCGTCCATCGATGCGTATTTCCCGCTGTTCTTCCGTCACACGGATCCTCCCGTCGGACCGAAACGTGAACGGGGCCTTCTCCGAGGACCCGCTGCGTTGTCGACTCACCAACGCCATGCCTGCGCAAAAACCGCGTGCGTCCGCGTTCCTGCCGCACGTTCCGGACCGTGGATTCACGTGATATTGGATTCGCGGCTCGAAGGACCAATAAATGTTAGGGATGAAGTCTCTAACATTGTGATATTAAATTTTAAACGCATCGAAATGAAGCAGGCAGAGGCATGGATGCTTTTTCTCTCTGGCGCAGCCAAGACCGAACGGTCTCGCGCGCTCCTCAAAACCAACTCCGTTCCGCTGACCGGAACATGTTTATTTATCACCTTCGTAGCTCCACCTCTTGACCCAGTGACATCACAATACCTTTAGGGCGCAAATATCGCTGCCCACCAGATGGGACTGTTCTTCACCTAACAGTTACATTAAACAATATGAAAATAAGCAAAATAACCCTATCAGTCCATCAGGAAGCACAATATCCTGGAGCCGCACACAGGATTGCGGGGCGGCTGGAGCCCAATGAAAATATCTATATAACAAAAAACACAGCCGAGAAAGAAAAACCAAAAAGCCAGCTCCAATAAAAACCAGTCACAAAAAAAAGAAAACGCTACGCAGGACCCGGGCGCACGGATCAGCTGCGGTCGGCAAGGACGAGGTGAGACCCGGGGAGCGGGGACGGGGAGCGGCAGAAAGACGTGCTGCACGTAGAAACGAGAACCGAAGAGCAGTCCGACGGGGAACAGCGGGCGGAGCAGGGCTTATGAGGGCTGGTGGCGATTTGGCTCAATCTGCCTCAGGTGCGCCCGGGGTGACCGCAGCCAATCCCCACGCCGCAGGTCCAGGAGCGAGAGGCAGAAACAGGTGTGCGTAATAAGGCAAATTAACGAGTGCAGCAACATGACCCTCACATAAACATCAGTTAAACTTTAACTGATCAACACAGGCAATCACACACATTCAACGCTGCACGCACACTGATACCCAGAGTTGAATAATTTCATTAAATCTCTTGTAAATACAGAGATTATGTGTGGTCTCCCCTTTTTGTCATAAACTGATGAGCCAGGTTTTTGACAATATGTAAAAAATTCTGATACGAATTTTTAAACAAAACACGTTAAATGTTGCCAATCAAATGATGAACAAGCCGTAGGTTCATTTATTTGTAAATCTGACTGTGCCTCACCAGACATGAACCCCACCGCACGTCACTGGAAAAGGGATGATCTGTCCATCACTATGACAAACAAAAATGTGCTCAGAGATAATCCCTGGTGCAATCCCTCCTCTAAAGTAACACAAACAAAATCAAAATGTCGTATTTTATGTTTACTCAAGTTTTTCTAATAAACTTTAAAAGATTCCGCACAGTTTAGGTTGAGATACTCACAAAAGAAGAGGCAATACATTTTGAGACCACTGTTTGATATGAATCTGCTTTCCTTTCTAATTGAACTGAGGCGGATTTTTCAGACATTATTCACTATTAGCGTGTTAGCATTGCTGTAGCCATCTTTACATTCACTGGTGCGTTCCTGTAAAAGATGCTGACATCATCTTCCCTTTCAGATGTTTGGTGCGACTGTGGCAAACACAGGATCAGAGAGACACAGAAAACATGTTTTGAACTGTGAAGACATGACGGTAAATCATCATAGCTCTAACCTGACTGTAACTTTACAGTGTATCAGTGGTTTTATTTGTGTCCGAGACATTTGATTTTGAACCAATACCGAGTACCGATCCGATACTTCTATCGTATATAAAAAAAATGTTTAAAGAGGAGTGAAGAAACGGATCCAGGATGTCCCTTATTTTTTACTCTATTCGTCTTATTTCAACATTTAACTCTTAAACAGAGCACTTCTGTGGCGTAGCTCGAACATTCAAGTAATAAATAAAATATTTTTTTTCACTTTGGACTTGGACTAGTTACAACAAGAAATGTCAAATACTGTGACTTTTCCTGTTTTGTTGGAAAGACATCTTCCAGCCTTTCTGCCTCGCTCAGGGTTTATTCCGATGAGGCACCTGAGAAACGCGTGTTTTTCCAGATATTGTGATATCGATTCCACGAGCATGTCATTGAAAACAAAACAGGTTTAGAACGCTAGCACTGACTGACGTTATGTATGTTGTCACAGTCGAGCACAAATGCAGACAAGTTCGGAAAAAATAAAATAAAATGAACAGCACTTCAATCGCAAAGGTTTTTGTCATCGACTTCAAATACTTCCACACCGCAGACATATTCGCGTGACTAGCTTCAAGCTGCTTCTGCGTTTTTCCCCGGTTGACAGCATTCAACCAATAGTGTCACAGGAAGTGATGTCATGCCGAGAGGGCTCACTCTGTTCCAACGCGTAACTTCAGATCTGAAATAACTATCCATATACCGTATTTTCCGGATTATAAGTCGCGGTTTTTTTCATAGTTTGGTCGGGGGTGCGACTTATAAATCGGAGCGACTTATATATGCTTTTTTTACAAAATCTGTGAGCGCAGAGACAGTAGCCTACCGTAATTCCCGGTGTACAAGCCGCTACTTTTTTCCAATATTTTGAACCTTGCGGTTTATGCAACGACGCGGCAAATTTACGTATATTTTCCCACTTTCTTTACGAGCCGTGTTTCGTTAAAGCCTATTTATTTTCGTTACAAAATTAACGCCCGCCCGCCCGGAGGGAAAGCCCCGCTTGCGCGTAGCTGGGGAGATCCGCGAGAAGCGCCCGGCGCTCGTCCAGAGTCGCCGCCGCCGGACCGCCGTACCCGGTCCCCGCCGCCTGTCCGCCATCCGCTACGCGGCGCGTCCGACGTCCCCACCCCTGCCGCACCACGCTCCCGCGGACGGAGGATGAGGGGCACGGGGGCAAGGGGGACGGGGACACCCCGCCAGGCGGGCGCGCGCGCCGCGCAGCCTCCGACGGGCGGAGAGGGGAGGGCGACGGGGCGACTGCTCCCCCAGCCGCGGCTCGAGCCCAGCCCCGCTTCGCACCCCAGCCCGACCGACCCAGCCCCTAGAGCCAATCCTTATCCCGAAGTTACGGATCTGATTGCACTTGTGGCTTACGAATATGTGCGGCTTATTTTAGTACAAAATATATATTTTTTTTAATTCAGTGGGTGCGGCTTTTTCACAGGTGCGCATAATAGTTCAGCAATTACGGTACACATTTCTATAACAGGTGTTACAGGGAACTCTGTGACCCGTCAGAATCTGTCGCGGTTTCTGGAGGTTCAGAGTTATCTGTCACACCTGTTATCTAAAAACACCAATTAGAAGGGCTGATTGAAAATGGCGCCGAAAAGAAAGTCATATTCCACGGCTTACAAGCTTCAGATAGTGAAATATGGAGCCGAAAATGGCAATCGAGCAGCAGAAAGAAAGTTTGGAGTGAGCGAAAAACTTGTAAGGGACTGGCGAAAAGCGGAGGTTACGCTTACTGAAATGAAGAAAACAAAGAAAGCTAATCGCGGGCGACAAGCTAGGTGGCCGCAGTTGGAGGAACGAGTTCACGCATGGGTGCTTGAACAACGTGCTGCTGGGAGAGGTTTGTCAACGGTGCAGTTGCGTCTCCACGCCCAAGTGGTTGCCAGGGAGGTGAATATAAACGGCTTTGCGGGAGGACCTTCTTGGTGTTACCGCTTCATGCAGCGCAAACGCCTCTCTATCAGAGCTAGGACGACACTGTCCCAAAAACTGCCAGCGGACTTCCAAGCCAAGGTTGACAGTTTCCGCGCGTTCATTGAAAAGCATGTAAGTGATCACAACGTGACACCGGATCATATTATTAACATGGACGAGGTCCCCCTCACTTTTGACATCCCCATGGGCCGAAGTGTTGCAGAGAAAGGGCAAAAAAGTGTGAATATCGTTACAACTGGTCATGAGAGATCACACTTCACAGTGGTGCTGGCATGTTCCCGATCCGGAGGTAACGCCTGATTCCGATCAACTCTGCAAGCACGCGATTGGGCCCAATTGTGGGTGGAAGTGAGGGGGCGCACATAGAGATCAATTACAGACATTTGCAATTGACATATTTGCAGTCATCTGCACAGGACTACATTTAGGGGCAGTACAGTCATCTTCATGAACTCACAATGTCAAACTGTTTTTATCTGTTTATAGACCTTTGGTTGCTTTGCATTGACTGAGCTGAGCCACGGCAGCAACACTAGAGCCATGAGGACCACAGCAACGTATGACCCCACCACCCAGGTCAGCGCACAAAAATGAGTTTGTATGAAATGCACAATGACAATGAGTCTTGGGTTCTGTTCAAAGTTTCTGCCTGTTAATGGAAAGTTTTTCCTTCCATCAGCCGCCAAAGTGCTTGTTCTTGTGGAGGGGTTCTGTCTTTTCCTGCTACACCTGTGTTAGATAACGTTCTGTTATGACCTGATTCTATATAAATAAACATGAATTTAGTTAAAGGTTGTGTCTTTTTTCCTCTCCAAGTTTTATTTTTAATTTTATAAATTTGTATTATTATTCCTGCTCATAAAATGCACCTAATTTAAATGACTATACAAATATTTCTCAATCATTCAAGCTCACTTTGCGAGCAGTGTTTTGGTTTTCAAACTTTCATTTGATCGATCAAAAAACTGAGCGAATCACCAACTTCTCCTTCCTAGGAGTTTGTGATCGACTCCCCGGACTTTGAGGCTGCTAAGTTCTGGGTGGGGAACCTGGGTAAGACTGCAACACATGCTGTGGTGTTCGCTCAGCTTTACACACCGGACCAGGTGTGTCATGGCCTGCACTCCTTCATCGTCCCGGTAAGTCTCCTCACCGAAGTTAAACTGTCCGTGAAAGAAATGAGTTCATTTCTTACGTCAAATTTAATGATTCAAAATTTATATGGAAAATGACGTCTATGAATGATACATTTCTTTTCCTTTAACTTTAAGACAAAGTTAATGCTCTATCTTTAAATATTAAATCACTACTTTGAAGGATACATTATGCATGAGGTAAGAGTTAATATAATTATCCGTGAGTAAAATTGAAGACCCCCCAAAACAAAAAACACTCTAAAACAGTAGACTGGATGTCCAGGACCGTTTCTTTTTCAATCATCTCCATTTCGCCTGAAACAGTCGAGAAGGAGGGGTGCAGTTTGCCATTGTCCCAATGGATGTCGCTCATCGTTTGATAAGCGTTCTCCAAACGTACCGTTAAATCTCTAATCTCATCATGTAACACGCCGACCGGGTATTAAAGGCAAGCAACGAATGAAACGATCAGAAGACAGTTTGCACATTAATTAAATGTTGCAACCATTACGTTGCAGGTGAGAGATCCCAAGAACTTACTGGCTCTACCTGGAGTGCTTGTTGGAGACATGGGCAAGAAGCTGGGCCAGAATGGACTGGATAATGGGTATTTTACATCAAAGGAACATTTTAACATTTTCTTTGCCCCTTTAAGTAATGTTAACTCACTCGGTACCAGCCGATGCCGTACCTTCAGTACCGGTGGTTTTCGCTCATTTTGCCGTATATTTCAAGACGCACAGAATATTATATACTATAACTATGCAGAGACCGAATTAAAGATCAAAGTCTCATCTTTCATCAGGAAAAAAAGGCATGTTCCTGCTGTTTTACGTTCTAGAGTTAATGGAAGAGAGGCAGATTTCAGCACAATCAGCAGTTTCCAACAGAAAACTAGCTGTTTGTTTAGAGAAACATTTCTAGCGGATCGATGACTTTATCTCTAATATTTATTGCTGTAGTGAGAGTTGTTTACTTCTAGATAACAATAAAAACAACATTGAAAAAGAGCTTTTCATGCTGTGGTAACACATTTATTTAACAATAAATCAGCTGTACAAGGGCTGCTCCTCGGTGATCCAGACGGGAACCGCTCGTCTGACAAATCCCAGTCAGGCTCACTATATCCGTCCAAACCCGAACCTGAATACGAACCCAAAACCATCAGATTTTGGTGACACACGCCAGGATTGACACCGACACCCGGGTTGAACGGCAGCTGTCGCTCTGCTTCGGTAGCACTAAACTCTTCAGCTCTGTGATTTTACATACCGGTAATCGTTTTGAATAACAGACACAGTTGCTTTCTTCTTCGTACCGTGACTCAAACTCTACCGTTTTAGCTGCTTATAGTTATCAGACCGCTCCTGCGCCGCCATTATCACATTATTATGTGATTATTATCAAATAAATCACTCAAACAAGGTACTGGACATCACTTTTATTGTTTACTGAGAACTCACACCTCTCACATCGTTCAACATTTCTTTTTGATAGATGAGGAGGTTTGTGATTATTTCGAAGTTGTATTTACTTCACTGACATTTTGTGAGTTGGTTCGTACTTCATACAGGGCCTTTCTGGACAGTTTTATTATATTTATACAAAAGAGACTTTAATAAACAACAACAACACTACTTCCTGTTCAGCAGTATTTACACCAGTGCCACATTTTAAATGTGCTCGCACTCCCTTCGGAGCCTCCCACTGTCACCCGATGGAGGGAGCTCATTTCAGCCGCTTGAACCTTGTTCTTTCGGTCACTACCCAAAGCCCGTGACCACAGGTGAGGCTCAGAAGGGGAGCGATTTCTTCCAGACGTGTTTCAGGAGGGGATTACAGACCGACCCAAACTACAAAGGATTGGCTGGATGGTTTATTTAGCTGTTTTGGGGTTGATAAAGACCCAAAATCAGCAGAATAGTGTAGAAACATTGTAAAAGTGAGTTTTTCATAATGTCCCCTTTAAGAGTCGGTGATGTGTCAGACTGACTTAGCAAAGGACATGGTCAGAAGGTAAAGCCTTTATCCCTATTTCCATTGCATAGTTCCAGCTCGTCTCTCGACTCTTTGCTTGTTTTGGGGAACTGCTCCATTGCTTTTCCAATAAACCGGGCAGGTAATGAAAGGTAACGTGAAACTTTACAGACTGCTGAGTGGACATTGCCCGGCATACACAGAACATCCGGCGCAGTAGAAATCCACAGCTGCTGCACTCAAGCAGCAAAACAACCACAACTTTTCTTTATTGAAACTTCTATATTGACGAGGCGTTGACGTCCTGTCTTCTTAAACAGCTGATGGATCACAAGAGATAGAGTCATGTTAAAGACTAGGCCACAATTCTGGAATGGAAAAGTCACACCGGGAACATATTCAACGATCACTTGAAATGGGCATGCTCCTTTATTATAACGTGCACAAAACTGGGCACGCATGATTATAGCTATTTAAAAAATAAAATATCACACTTTGTGTTGTAACAAACTCCTTCCATGGGTGTTACTAGATTGACTTTTGGTGAGCCCATTCCCGATCAACTATAAAGATGAAAAGGAAATTCACATTCGGTCAGTTTATATTTGCCAACAAAACAACTGAATGTTTTTACGAGCAGTAAAATCTAAAGTAATGAAGGTCACTTTTCTGACCTGGCTCTCATGATTGTTTTTTTTTTTTTTCCGTCAGGTTTGCTTTGTTTCATAATGTGAGAATTCCTCGGGAAAATCTGCTGAACAGGACTGGAGATGTTACTCCTGATGGCTGCTATGTTACCCCATTCAAGGTGAGTGGTAACTGCTCAATTCTCTTTTGTGTACTGATCTATGTACCAGAGAGCACACGCTTTCTCTCCTGTGTGCTCTAGGATCCCAACAAGCGTTTCGGGGTTTCTCTAGGAGCCCTGTCGGGCGGCAGGCTGTCAATCACCAGGATAGCTGTGGTCAACCTGAGCCTGGCCCTGACTATTGCCATCCGCTTCTCGGCCACAAGAAGACAGTTTGGACCCAAATACATGGAAGAGATTCCTGTTTTGGAGTACCAGTTACAGGTACAGCTCGTGCACCTTATCAAATCTGCGCATGTCTAAAGCATAGCTCTTAATTTTCAGTCTGGCTAATGAATGGTTACACAAATTCATCAAGTGTTTTATATGTTGTTTCAAGCAATGGCGTCTGATCCCGTACCTGGCAGCAGCATATGCCCTGGGAAACTTCTCCAAATCCATCTTCTTCAACTTTATCGAATTCCAGATGGGACTTCTGATGAAGGACAAGAGTGACAGACAAGTCTGTAAAATATGAGGTGCACGTGTGTCTGTGTCGAGCATGAATTATAACTGTTGTATATCTGTTTTGTGTTTCCTAGGCTGAGTTGGGCAGAGAGATCCATGCCATTAGCTGCTCCAGTAAAGCACTGGGCTCCTGGACCGCACAGAGGGGGATTCAGGAGTGTAGGGAGGCCTGTGGCGGACATGGATATTTGGCTAGTCAGTCACAAACATATGAATAAACACCACACACACACACACACACACAGATTCCTGACTGTAAACTAACTAGCCTAAATTGTTGTATTTTCTAGCATGCTTGTCATGAGACTTATAATGCAGGGTTGGTCTCACATTAATGCTCTTATTCCACTACATTTCTCTCAAGTGTAGCTTCTCATCTTATCATGTGCTGTAGTCACAGATAGGCCTTTGTGTCTGTTACTCAGACACAGATCCAGAAGACGTTTCAAGATTTTTGGTGAGTGAAATTAATGCATAAAGGCTCCAATGGGAAAATCCAATCCGGATGAAATTCGGTGGAAAGATAGACGCCCCCACCCTACATAACTCCATAAACATTCGTCAATAATCAGCCAAGATATTAAGGAATAGATTTTTAACCTCCACTGACTACAATGTTAACTATAATTTCAGAGTGATCAAGAATCCAGGATCTCTTCTGGATCATCACCAAAATAAACATTTCCTGAAAATTTCATCAAGATCCGTCAATGGCCTTTTGCGTTATCTTGCTAACAAACAATGTGATTACATAACCGTTGCCTCAGCGGAGGTAATTGTACAGCGCATTAACAATGGGCATATGCCACATACATGTATGTATACTGTACATGTGATACGTAATAGTGGTATTATTGTACATAATGTGCACACATAAAACACGGTACCAACATGTTTTCTCTCCAGTGAACCGACTCGGTGAGCTGCGGAACGACAACGATCCAAACTGCACTTATGAGGGAGACAACAATGTCCTGCTGCAGCAGACCAGCAACTATCTGGTCAGCTGGCTCCATGCTAAGCAGCAAGGTCAGCTCTCCATGCACAAAGACAATTTAATGTCCTAACTGCTGAGGGGAACATCATCTTGTTCTATGAGAAGGAATGTTTTCATCGCTATGTGCTTTTTAGGTGCCATTCGGATTCAGTCTCCTCTTCACACCGTAGACTTCCTAAATGATTTCCAGAACATCTTGGAAAGCAGGTTTCGAGCAACAACAATGGACGAGTGTATGGACCCAGCAGGTATTCTAGAATTTTGGCTTGATACGATAGGGATATCTGAAAAATCCAACATTGGTCCTGCTTTCATCTCCATTCAGTTTATTGAATATTCTTGTGTGTGAAGCGGTCGTGTTTAGAATTTGTGGTTCGTTTGGAGCAACGTCCGTATATGAAGCATTGCAGTGACAGACTGCGTTGGCTGTGCTGATGCTGAGCTTCAGGTGTTCATTTGACACCGTGTGTAGCACAACAGTGTACTGTTTAGTGACACAAATGTGGTGCAGTAAATGTACACTTTGGGTTACACTGTGACACAAAGGAGAACTAGAAAGACAATCAGAGATTGCAGACCCCGCCTCCAATAGACTATTGGATCTTGTGAGACAGTAAACAGGGCTTCCGGATCAGAGGGGCCAAACCTGCTCTAGCTTGCTGCTCCGGAACGTACTACAAGACTCCTTCTGGACTCTTTTTCCCATCATGCCATTTGTTTCCCTCCCTCTTAAAGTGACAGTTTACAGCACAGGCACAATTCCAGATGTAAAAATAATTCTAGAATCTGGATCCAGATCCGGATCAACGCCATTCTCGGGGAGGACCGAGCCACGGACAGAACCTTGCTTGTGTAAAAATCTTGAGTCGATTGGGTTACTAGTTTTTGAGTTATGCGCTCGGACAGACAGACAAACAGACAGACAGACAAACAGACAAACGCACCCAATTGCAATACCCTCGCCTCCCCCTCGGCGAGGGTAATAAGGTCTGGAAGCTCAGCGACAGTGACCGATGACGACTGATTACATTCCTGTCAGACACTTTGTGGTCCAACCTTGCTTTACAGTGCGTTTGTACAAGTCATTATTTAAATGTCATCCTAAATCAGTGCCAGTGGCGGCCTACAAGTGGCTGGTATGTTTCCTGCTGGTGGAGTGCCAGAAGAGGCTGGAACAGCGGAAGGCCTCTGGGGAGGATGAGTTTGAGGCTCGTAACAACAGCCAGGTAAGAAGAAGAAGAAGAAGTGACAATAAGACACTGCTCTGTGCTTTACCTTTACGGAGGCTTATTGCATTCACTGAATCTTTTCCTGAAATAATGAGATAAATGTATGAGAAATATATATTTTTAATGTTATTAGAGATATTTTTCCTGTTTTTAGAGGTCATGTTTTTCCATGGTTTTTAGATGTAAAAGTGAGGACATATTACCAGTGTTTATATAAAGAATACAAGTCTATGAAGCATCACGTCCCCTGTGAAATAGTCATTGAGCATCACCAGTTTCTTTTTAACTTCACCTTTCTCTAAGGCTTTGTTCCTATTCTTAGGAGGGTTATTAAAACACTTTGTTTCTGAAGCTCATGGGAATCTCATTACTATAATCTACTGGCATCTTTTAGGTTTATACAATCTCTTCACATCAGGTGTAAGACCTTTTCAAATACCACAAAACATTTAGTTTAAGGGAAGAAGACCGTTCGGCCGGGTAACCAGCAAGTTGGTCCGCAAGTCCATCCCACTGTGAGATAACTTCGCCGACATAATGGCATTTAAAAATCTAAGACCAACTGTCCCAAATCATTCTTTGTTTTTTTCTGAATTAATGTAGACATTGTTTTATTAAACATTACTTGTCACCCATGATCTGCTCTAATCGGATCTGAACAGTGGTAGTGTTGTCTCACTGCTCTTGTGTGTGTCGTATATGTGTGCTTGTTCAGGTATATTTCTGCCGTTCCCTGGCCATGGCCTACATTGAATCCAACTGCCTCCAGAGGTTTCAAGAGCTAGTTTGTGATCAGGACACGCCAGCTGGTCTCAGACCTGTACTCAGCAAGCTGTGTACTTTGTATGGAATGTGGAGCCTCAGCAGCCACATGGCCAACCTGTACCAGGGTATGTACAACAATATATACGATACCCCGACCTGCATGACTGCGTCACATTCCATAAACATCAGCCAATAATAAACCGAACTATCGAGGAGCAAATTTTGAAGCTCCATTTACTGCAATAGTTTAAAGTGATCCATAATCAACTAGAAAACGACAATCAGAGATTGCAGACCCCGCCTCCAATAGACTATTGGATCTTGTGAGACAGTAAACAGGGCTTCCGGATCAGAGGGGCCAAACCTGCTCTAGCTTGCTGCTCCGGAACGTACTACAAGACTCCTTCTGGACTCTTTTTCCCATCATGCCATTCGTGTCCCTCCCTCTTAAAGTGGCAGTTTACAGCACAGGCACAATTCCAGATGTAAAAATCATTCTAGAATCTGGATCCAGATCCGGATCAACGCCATTCTCGTGGAGGACCGAGCCATGGACAGAACCTTGCTTGTGTAAAAATTTCAAGTCGATTGGGTTACTAGTTTTTGAGTTATGCGCTCGGACAGACAGACAAACAAACAAACGGACCCAATTGCAATACCCTCGCCTCCTCTTCGGCGAGGGTAAAGATCTCTTTTGGATCAGCAACAAAATTTGGTAAAATTTCAAACATTTCCTGAAAATGTCATCAAGATCTCTCCGTGACTGTTTGAGCTATCTTCCTAACAGAAGGACAAACAAACCAACACTGGTGATTACATAACCCCGGTCTCGGGAGGGGTATTAAATGAATAAATGAATTGAGCTGCGGCGGCGTTTCTGATCAGAACCTCTATCCTGGATGACAAGGAGCAGCTCTGAGGCTGGAGAGTGCATTTATAGAACGGTGACGGCTTGAGAGGAAATGCAAGATGAGATGTAATATTATTTAACACGCTTTGTTACTGTTCAGGTAATTACTTCAGCGGTGCAAAGCCTGCCGAGTTGATCCAGACGACCATCCTCACACTCTGCTCCCAGGTAGGGACAATGTCCATGTCCCTCTGCGTGCCCCTGTTCATACTATTGTGGAATAGAAGGCCTTGGAAACATTGGATTAAGATTCAGTACTCTTCATATAGAAAAGAGAGGAATGAAGGTGAGCAGGAGTAAGACAGAGTACATGTGTGTACATGAGAAGGTCCCAGGGGGGACAGTGAAGCTACAAGGACTAGACGTAAAGAAGGTAGAGGACTTCAGGTACCTCGGGTCAACAGAGCAGAGTGATGGAGAGAATGTGGAAAGGAGGTGAAGAATCGTGTGCAGGCAGGCTGGAACGGGGGGAGGAAAGAATCAGGTGTGCTCTGTGATAGGACGAAGGGACAGGTCTACAAGACAGTGGTGAGGACAGCCATGATGGACGGCTTAGAGACAGTGGTGAGGACAGCCATGATGGACGGCTTAGAGACGGTGGTGAGGACAGCCATGATGGACGGCTTAGAGACGGTGGTGAGGACAGCCATGATGGACGGCTTAGAGACGGTGGTGAGGACAGCCATGATGGACGGCTTAGAGACAGTGGTGAGGACAGCCATGATGGACGGCTTAGAGACGGTGGCTCTGAGGAAAAGACAGGAGGCGGAGCTAGAAGAGGAGGAGATGAAGATGCTGAGGTTCTCCTTGGGAGTGACCAGGTTGGACAGAAATGAGACAATAAGAGGGACAGTGAAGGTTAGACGTTTTGGAGACAAGGTCAGAGAGACCAGACTTTGATGGGTTGGACATGTCCAGAGGAGAGACAGGGACTATATCGGTAGAAGGATGCTGAGGATGGAGCTGCCAGGGAACAGGACTAGAGGACGACCCAGGAGAAGAGACATGGACGTAGTGAGGGAGGACATGAGAGTGGCTGGTGTTGGGGAGGACGATGCAAAGGACAGGGTGAAGTGGAGGACGTTTATTTGCTCTGGAGACCCCTGACAGGAAAAGTTTAACATTCAGAAGTCGACCCTTCATGTATTAGAGCCAGACTTTCCTGGTCATGCTGCTGTGTGACTAACAGTAGGCCGATCCATTTCTACAAAACTGTGGCCGGATTCTCAGGACTTTGATCCAAGCCAGAGTCCAGCCACACTTATGTCTCAACACTGAAGGCATAAAGACGTCCAAAAGTGGTCCACATGTCCTTCAAACTGAAAATGTAGTCGGCTGCTCAGACGCTGTATTCTTGAGGCGTCTTCTCTCTCTTAAGATGGGTGATGAGTTTGTGTCTCGTAGTTGCTGCTGCCTCAGAGCTTATTCTAATTCTAAATCTTCTTATTCCCTTTCTCTCTCTTGCAGTTGAAGGATGATGCAGTCGCCTTAGTGGATGTTCTCGCACCTCCCGATTTCATTCTCAATTCGCCGATTGGCAATGCTGATGGACAGGTAAAAAAAAAATATGAAGGCGTTGCGCCTGCTAACCGCAACTACGTTGTTTGAATGAATGAATGAATATATTTATTAGATAGAATGTTAGAGTACAAGTACAGTCACACAGTAGTATGTATTACAGTACAAGTACAGTCAAACATCCTGTCTAAGAGGAGCATTTCAAGAAAGCCCTTGCAGTCTTGTTTCCGTTGAAAGTCCTTCGTACATAAATCATCGACATTTAACAATACAAATAAAAATAAAACCAATATTAAATTACTCAATTGATGAAACGTAACATTAGAAAAATAAAAATAAACCGATTTTACACCGCCGATGCAAACTAACAATTAATCTAAAATAAATTACACCACTGATGCAAAATGACAATGAATGACAAGGATTAGGATTTTAAGGATTTTAAGACATTGAAACAGGATTGAGGAAACCCCTCGAAGTATTCTTTCCAGCGTCCGACAATATCCCGAGTCAGTTCAATTCTATTCAATTCAGTTTTATTTATATCGCGCCAGATCACAACATAAAGTCATCTCAAGGCACTTTACAGGATTAGCAGGGAAAGACCTGCAGGGAAACACAGAACCCAACTTGACCCACAAGAGCAACGGAGGCAAGGAAAAACTTCCCTTTAACGGGCAGAAACCTTGGACAGAACCTAGGCTCATGGTGGACGGCCATCTGTCTGGCCGGCTGGGTTGAGAGAGCGAGAGGGAGAGAGAGAGAGAGAGAGAGAGAATGGCAGGTCGGAGACGAGTAAAGGAGATGGATAGGGAAGTGATAGCGAGACAGAGCAGGAGCAGACAAAAACAAAATGCTAATGCTAGCGACGTGGACATCAGTGTTGAGGGACACAGGTCCAGGTTCTGCAGCACCACGGACAGAAGGACCTGAAAGAGAGAGAGGGACAAACAGCGGGAGAGAGAGAACAAGACTACGGGGAATAGAGACATATTGCACACATATATAAATATATGTGATCTGACAGATTGCACACATATATAAATATATGTGTGCAATCAGTCAGTTGCTCCGCTTTCCGCTTCCGAGGCAGCGGACGATTTGCCAGAATTTCTTCAAGGCCGACCAATAGTCTTCCTCCATGGCCTCATCATGGAGGAAGACTATTCTCTTCTTTAAATCTTTTTTATTGGGTTTGAAGTACATATATATGTGCACATACAGTACATGTACAGCCTCTTTTTTCACATTTTCAGCTCCCCCTGCATCACTTTCAGCTCTTCCCTATTGCCATCCCTGAATGCCCTCTCCGTTGTTACCCAGGGTTTGTTGTTTGGGTGACACCTCACAGTCCTTGTTGGGACATTGGAGTCCACACAGACGTTGTTACACTCTGTGAGTCCGTCGATGTCGTCTCCATGTGACTCACTAGGTGCGTTTACACGGACAACATTTCTTTATTCCGATCAGAGTTCAGAGTAAAATTGTGATCCGATGCGCCGTGTTCATGGACCCTAAAAATCCGATCCGATTAGGATTTGCGTGTTCATGCATCACACTTTTGATCGGAACAGAATATTCTGACATGCGCAGTTTCACCAAAAGTACCGGAAATGGTAGAAGAAGAAGCGTAGCGTAGCAACTTCCGCTGTGAACAAATCATCGCTCCGCGCTTTCCTGCCTGAAACGTCAGCGTTATTTCGCTCGTTTTCCCCGTTTTGCGCTTTTAGTTTCCTCCTTTAATGTCTCCGGCAACATGTTTGTCTCAGATATTGACCAGTTCTGTCTTCCGCCCGCCGTGCTTTTCGCTCGCTCTGCTTCAACTAGCTTCCGGCAATAGCAGCAGCGCGTGTAGCTGACGTCACAGACATGCGCAGTAAGGACGACTTGTACCGAAACATCGGAATAAGTGTTTTCATGCGCCCTGACCGGGTCACAAATCGGTATCAACCACCCCTCTCGATCGGGATAGAATTGTGACCGGATCAGGCTGGATTGGGTTAGACTATTCCGGTTAAGGTGTGTCCATGAAGCATTTTTATTCCGATCAGGATTTTAACCGGGTTAAATGTGTCCATGTAAACGCCCCTACAGAGTCCATCCCATTCCATGGACTCAAAACAGGGTTCCAGGTGGACCAGGCTGTGGTCAGAACTTCCCAGGGGGGGGGGGGGGGGGTGAAGAGCTGTATGCATCCTTAATGTCAGCATACAGCTTGTCCAAAGTCTTCCCCTCCCAGGTTGGACAGTCCACATACTGGGTGAAGGCTGTCGGGGTTTTGTCCATGTTGACATGTTTGACATCCCCAGAGATGGTGATGAGGGTGTTGGGTTGAGACGCCTGGAGCTCTGCCACTGCTCCGTGGGTGACAGTGTGGGTTGGCCATCAGGTGTAATGGTTTGTTTGATATATGAGCTTATTGTCAATGTTCTTTGACTAATCCTGGTTTTGTTCTTCCTCTTCTGCAGCTTTACAGGAATCTGTGGTCTGTGATTATGCAGGGCAGCCGGGTGCTTGAGCGGCCATCCTGGTGGAAGGAGTTCTGCTCAGACAAGCCCGTGGTTGGATCCCTACGTCCAAAACTCTAGGACCGTGACACAAGCTGGACATGTGCCTGTCGTATCCAGAATACCGATGTAAACTGTGTGTTTTCCGACTCACAAACTGTATAACTTCAAATGGAATATCCATATGTACAATGGCTTCGCAAAAGTATTCAGAACTTTTCCACATTTTGTCACAACCACAAACATAACTATATTTTATTAGACTGTTATGTAAATGAGCAACACAAAGTGACGAACAATTCTGAACTAGAAAGAAGACTGTCCTATATTTGGCTCAGTCCCTCTTCCCTTCAACCTGGACCTGATCTGTCCTGTCCCTGCTGAAGTGAAAGACTCCGAGAGCATGACGCTGCCACCTTGATGTTTGACAGTAGGCGAGGTGTGTTCAGAATGTTGGCGTTCATCCACACATATTGTTTTGCATTTAGGCCAAGAAGTTATAACTTCACCTCCTTGACACACCCCTAAAACTTTATTCTTGAATGGTCAGGTGTGTTCCTTGGCCGAAAGTACAGTGGTAATCCAGCCTGGAAGTTACGAAAGCATGGACTAACTTTTCTGCATCTTTTTGGGTGCAATTGTTTGCATGGAGAGAAAGGGGGACTGAATACTTTTGCCCACTACACTTTTCAGTTTTTATTTGTAAAAATAAATGCGTTTCAATTTAAAATCATGTACACTTTTCTTTATACTTCACAATTGTGCGCGGCTTTGTGTTGGTCTTTCACAGAAAATTCCAACAACATATATATATATTTGGTTGTGGTTGTAACGTGACAAAATGTGAAAAGGTTCAGAGGGTATAAATACAAATACTTCTGCAAGCCACTGCACATGTTGTTCTTGCTGTATCTCTGCATTTCAGCACAAGATGTTGAGAAGTGTCCAAAATGGTATCAAGTCAGATTTTGTTTGTATCGCTGAAATTCACAAATGACAATGTGCCTCTGAGAGCTTTACAATCTGTACAAGGATTCAAATGTGAATTTATCTTTCCAGAAAAATCCTGAAAATGACTGAATTCACATGACTTGATAGCAATAGCAAAAGTTCAACTCAATACTGTAGTGCAGGAGTCGGTAACCTAAGATGGCTGGTTACGTGAGGGCCTTTACGTTGGCACGCAGAGAATATTAAGACGACAAAATACTGTATTTAATACCTCACAAGAAATGCAGCACACTATATTTTCTGAAATACTAATTGTGGCAACCCCTCACAGGACAAGCCGAAAGTACAGTAGTAGTAGTACAATAATGTTTTAAGCAATTTTAGGCCTATATCAAAGCTTTCTTTCTTATCTAAAATTTTAGAAAGTGGTTTTAACGCAGCTTTTAGATTTTATGTGTCATAATAATATATTTGAGGAGTTTCAGTCTGGTTTTAGAGCACGGCACAGTACAGAAAGGGCACTTCTCAAAGTATCAAATGACCTTCTTTTAGCTGTTGACGTGGGACAGTGCCGTCTTAATTCTTTTAGATTTAAGCACAGCTTTTGATACAGTGGACCATGTGATTTTAATTAATCGTTTAAATACATGGTTTGGGATCACGGACAAGGCACTAAGCTGGTTTGAATCGTATCATTTTAAAAGAACTTTTGCAGTCACCATAGATAACTTTGTTTCCTCTAAAGCACTCATTAGCTGTGGTGTACCGCAAGGTTCGATTTTAGGCCCAATTTTATTTTCAATTTACATGCTTCCGCTGGGCCAGATCATCCGGCGGCATAACGTCTCCTTTCATTGTTATGCAGACGACACGCAGATATACCTTCCCCTGAGACCTGGTGACCCAGCAAGCCTAGCTGCTGTTTTTAACCTTCAATTAAATAACTCCAAATCAGAAATCATTCTATTTAACCCCCCTGATCCCTTCTGTCCTTCAGTACTTGGTCCACTATCACACAACCTCAAACCCACTGCAAAAAACCTGGGAGTTATATTTGATCACAATCTGGACTTCACCTCACACATCAATTCTACTGATCGATCGTGCTTCTTTCACCAACTATTGATTACAAAAGTAAAGCACATGCTACAACGGTCAGACCTGGAGAAAGTAATCCACACACTCATCTTCTCAAGACTTGGTACAGCGGAGGCCACGTGGAGGCTGTCTTCTCCATGTGAAGCACTTTGTGGCTTGTTTATTTTTTTAGACTTTGACATTTTTTATTACATATACACAACAACAGTAACAACAACAACAACAACAACAACAACAAAAAACCATAGAACAGGTGAGGGCAAGGTCGCTACAATAATATGATACACAATATATAAAAATGATAGGAAACATATCAGGTACAATTCAAAACAGTCATTCAACGCGGGTCTTAAAGATATAGCAGTCCCATTTTTCCCAAAGTTTATCCCCCGTCTCCTTCTGTAGGCGGAGAGCGAAGGTCATTTTCTCCATATTACAAACAGAGTTAATAATATTTTGAAATAATTTGATAGTAGGAGGGTTTTTCTGGAGCCAGCATTTAGTTATTGCTTTCTTACTTGCGGCCATAAAAATCTTCAGAAGATACTCATCTGTCTTTCTGAGCCCGTCTGGTAATTTCCCGAGGTATAGAAAAATAAAGGAGGATTTAAATAATATTCCAAAAGTTTCAAAGATTAAATGTTCCACACTTCTCCAGAAGGGCTGGAGGAGTGGGCAGGACCAAAATACATGTACAAAATCGGCAGTGTCTGCTCCACACTCCCTCCAACAGGAATACTGCAACCCGCTCGATTTTGTTTTCTGGTGAGGGGTAATAAAAAAACGAATAATATTCTTCCAACAAAAATCTCTCCAAAAAAAGGAATTTGTGGATGAAGTTTGAGTATGCCATATTTGAAGCCACATTTCATCAGATATAATAATGTTGGCTTCTTTTTCCCATCGCTGTTTTATATATGTCGTTGTATTATTATTCATGAGATTAAATCCTTTATACAACTGACCAACAATGCCTCTAGTACCCTTTGAACTATAAGCATCGATGAATAATTGTGTTACCTTTGATGGTTCTATACTGACAGAAGCTCGTATTTCATTATGGAAAAAGTGGCGGATCTGTAAATATCTGTAAAAATCCTCTTTCTCCATCTCATAAGTCCGGCATAGATCATTAAAACTCATTAGCCTTCCTTCCTTTACGATCGAACAGAAGGCAGTGATGCCTTGCTCGGTCCATTGTTTGAACCTGTGGTCCATTACTGCTGGGAGGAAGTGTGGATGAAACGCCGGCCAGCTCAGAAGTCCAATCTCTCTGTGGAGCTTAAATCTTTTCACCACCCCTGACCATATTTTCAAAGAGAAATTAACACATCGATTCCCAAATTGTTGTACTTCAATGGATTTGCTTGGGCAGCCCAATCCAGACTGAACTGGTAGGTTTGTTAAAGACAGTTCCATGTCCTTCCATCTGGCCTCGTAGGCTGGGTTGCACCAACACACCAGGGGCCTCAGTTGAGCTGACAGATAGTAATCCTTTAGACAAGGTAGACTCATGCCCCCCCCCCCCCCCCCCCCCCCTCCACCGGCTGCTGCAGTGTCGAATATCTCACTCTTGGCTTTTTGTCATTCCAAACAAATCTTGAAATGTGTCTGTCCCACTCCCTAAATTGCTTAACTGGGATCTCAATTGGCAGAGCTGTGAATAAATATAACAGTCTAGGGAGAACATTCATTTTAACAGTCCGAATTCTGGAGCCCAGGTCCAGAGGGAGCAAGCCCCACCTGCCCAGATCATCATAAACTTCCATGTTAATATGTTTATAATTAACATCAAACATCTGTGAGAGATCCTTTGTTAGGAACACCCCTAGGTATTTAATTTGCTGTTGTGACCAATTTAATTTATATCTGCCTCTTAGTTGTCTTGAAGGGACAAAATAAAAAGGTAACAGTTGTGTTTCTGGACATTAAGTCTGTAGCCCGAGTATTTCCCGTACATCTCCAGAGTGTTCATTAATAATGGAATGCTGGATTCAGGGTTTTGAAGTGTTACCATAACGTCATCTGCGTACAGAAACATTTTGTTTCTGACATTCCCTGTGGTTATGCCCCGCAGAGCAGGGTCCTCTCTTATTTTCTGTGCCAGTGGCTCGATAAAAAAATTAAAGCGCAGCCCTGTCTACATCCTCGCTGTAGCTTTATACGGTTTGAGAGACAGCCATTGATCTTTATCCTTGCTGTTGGTGAGGAGTAGAGTGTTCCTATGAACAAATCACAAAATAAAAATCTTTTCATAACTTGAAATAAGAAGTCCCATCCCACTGAATTGAAAGCCTTCTCCGCATCAAGGCTGAGAAGGACTGCGCTTGACTTTCGCCGTATATTGTCGTGTTTGCCTGTTACTCATGAAGCCTGTCTGGTCCTCATCGATTAACGACCATTATTGTGTTCAGTCTGTTGGCTAAAATAGCTGCGTATAATTTATAGTCTACATTCAGCAAACTAATTGGTCTATATGCTTTACAGTCCATTTTATCCTTCCCCTCCTTTGGTATTACTGATATAAATGCTTCACTCCATGATGGTGGGCGGAGTCAACAGTTCAGGGTGTGGTTGAAGGAGGCTTTCAGCAGAGGAAGTAACATTTCTCTCATGCCTTTGTACCATTCTGGAGGGAACCCATCACAGCCTGGTGATTTATTGGCACTGAGACCCAAAATTCCACCATCAATCTCCTCTATTGTTATTTCACGAACCAATGTATTGTTTTGATCATTTCCTATAGAGGGTAAATCTAATAAAGCTAAAAATTGCTGAATTGAAGAGTCATCTGGCTTATCTGGTTGTGTGTATAGAGATTGATAATATTTTTCAAATGCCTTATGGATTCCCTCCAGTTTATCATATGACTTGTTTGTTATAGGATCCTTGATTTTGTGGATTAAATTTTCATTTTGCTGCTTCCTAAGTTTCCATGCAAGTAATCTAGATGCTTTAGATCCCGCCTCATAATGTCGCTGTTTCATAAATCTTAGCTTTTTTTTCAATTTCCTCACCAAGGATCTTATCAATGTCCTGTTTAATTGGCCTCATTTGCTCCAGTGTCGAAGGATCCTTATTGATACTATGCAGTTGTTCCAGATTTTTTAGTTGCGCCTGCAAGTCTGCTAATTTCTTGTCTCTTAGCCTCTTCAGCCTCACACATTTGGCTATGATTTTCCCCCTAAGATATGCTTTAGCAGCATCCCACAGAATTGCAGGATTAACTGTTCCATTATCGTTGAATTCCAAATAGGTCTTCAGTTCCTCTGCCATTTCGGCTTTGAACGCATTATTATTCAATAGTCCAGTATTCAGTCTCCACAGGGTGTTTTTTTTTGGCCTTCTATCTAGGTTAAACTTCAGAGTTAGGCCAGCCACTTTGTGGCTTGTTGTCTGTGAAGGTGATCTATGAATAATATATAATATATAAATAACATTTACTTCCTTACTGAAGCTAAATGATGAGCTCAGGTAACGACCAGCAGGTCGAGCCTCGACGTCACCAACAGCAGAACCTGTCAGGTAAAGATGGACCCTGTTCGGATCATGGGTTCTGTTGCCTCAGCTGAAGAACTCAAGGTGGGACTTTTATTATTCCGCATTGACTCTACCAGGAACATGAGCGCAGTGAAAGTGGAGCAGAAAGCGGAGCAGCGTCCGGATCAAACATCAACAGCGGCTCACGTTTCTGTCGGTCCAGAAGTTTTCAGCGTCCAGAACTCAGAACCTGCTGAGACGCTCAAACAAAGACTCTGACGCAGCTTAAAATAAGATCCATTCTACTTTCGCTTTTGATTCACAACCTGTGACAGTTCTGCCGAGTAACAAGCGACGTCATCGCTCAGACTAAATTCTGATTGGCTCAGACGGACGGGGAAGTCCGCTCCTCTCGTGTTTTGTCCTCACTTCACCCTTGATGGTCGGACTGGAAGCTTTAAAGAATCTTGTGGCTGTTCTGTTGTTTGAGCTGCAGATGGGACAGTTCACGATGAAGACCTCGGTTCTGGTTCTGGTTCTGGTTCTGGGTACAGGTGTACCTGGGGCGGTGGGAGGTGAGTTTCTATCCTGCTGTCTGGGTTGACGGTTCTGTTGTTGGACTTCCTGAAATGTTAGGAGTCTAGAAATGTCCAAACGGTACCGACCCGTCATCTTAAAGTTCTTCCTGTAAAGTCCATTTACTTCAGGTCAAACTGGGACAGGAGGACAAAGGTAGTTCTTCCTTCTTTGTCCTCTTTAATTTGATGGGTTCAGAACCTCCGGCTCAGACGGACATCAGACCTGATGACGGAGGTGTGCTGGTGTCGGTCGGTGGTTCTGCTGAGGTCCAACAACAAACCGGTTTAGAGATGGTTTCCAAGCTGCGTCTTCACGATAGAGTTTGTCCACCAGAGAGTGGACAGCTTTATTCTCCAGCTGACAAATGTCCTGATCCGTTTGGATGGGTTCTGACCCGTGTCAGCCTCAGAACCCAGCATGGACTGGACCGCACGGTTTCCACACCGAACTATGAGCAGGGGACGGATTTGTTCAGCATTCTGGACGTGACACAGAAACAGGACGTCCACGTCTTCAGACGACGGCGGAGGTTCTGAGGAGAACAACAATGGAAGTGTCAGAACTCAAAGGGTGTTTTTTTTTGGCCTTCTATCTAGGTTAAACTTCAGAGTTAGGCCAGCCACTTTGTGGCTTGTTGTCTGTGAAGGTGATCTATGAATAATATATAATATATAAATAACATTTACTTCCTTACTGAAGCTAAATGATGAGCTCAGGTAACGACCAGCAGGTCGAGCCTCGACGTCACCAACAGCAGAACCTGTCAGGTAAAGATGGACCCTGTTCGGATCATGGGTTCTGTTGTCTCAGCTGAAGAACTCAAGGTGGGACTTTTATTATTCCGCATTGCAGAGCCGGCCCTAGCCATTTTGGTGCCTTAGGCGAGATTATGATTTTGCGCCCCCCCCCCCATACACAGCAAACATTATATATATAAAACATTAATAACAACAGCCATATGACGGACCTTAAAAGTTTAATTATTCTTCAAAACAACAAGCACACGCTATACAATACAAATAATAAAATAAAATAAATAAACAGAAATAAAACAGGGTTACTGTTCAGATTAAGAGGAAATTAAAAGTCGTGACAGCTTCCACACAAACAATGCAAAACAGATACATAGCAAATAATTTTGCCATGATAGCTTACATTTAAAATTTTACACGTCTGGACTTCCTTGCGGCAAAGGCATCGATGGTATCATCAAATGATACCTGTCTTGAAAGCTCATGATTTATGCAGTGGCGGGCGGTCAGGGCATGCAAGGCCTTCTCTGCTTGCCTAACATAACCAGAAATCAAGAATACATGATCATATTTATGATAAAATCAATTTAATTTTATGTATATATATATATATATTCTTCACATTCATGTTATATTATATTACAGTGATGTATTTTTAGGTGAGAGTTTTTATCCAATCAGAATTCAGCTAGCTTGTGTTGCCAGGCGGATTTCATAGTACCAGTGGCAAGTACTATCCGTCCGAGACCTTCAGAATCAGCGCTGCTTGCCGTCTGTGTTGTGTGAGTGAACGGGCTCGTAGAGTTGAGTTGATAGACAGTTGCGATAGCCAATCAGATCACGAGTTGGTGAAACAAGTCCTTCCTGCTTGTCTCACGTCACAACTCAATAACGTGTCCTGTGATTGGCTCTTAGAGTTGATAGACAGTTGCGATAGCCAATCAGATCACGAGTTGGTGAAAGTAAGGCCTTCCTGCCTGTGATTGGATACTCCGTGTGAGACGGCAGCGCTAGGCATATTGCGTCATCAGCCAATCAGCTGGCACCGGTACAGCGCGACAGACCGAAGATAAAACCGCAATTATTCCTGCGCTTTTAACCCACAATGGCCGAAGGAGGGGAAAGTGTGGATTTGGTTGTGGATATTCTTGAAAGGCCATTTTCAAGACGGACCTTTACAGAGAAGCTACTAGCTTCGGCTCACGAGAGCTAGCTTCAAGCTAGCTCCGGAGCTAGCTAACCTGTCCCGGGTGGGGAAAGGATTGGTACGCCGCTTCCAGGCTTCAAACTTTTGGGTTACGGCTTCCGAGAGTTGCTGCAAATTGTTCTGCTGGGAATGCCCTTTGTTTGCAAGGGATCGATTTAATGTTTGGAGCAACACCGGATTTAGGAACTTTAAGAAAGGAGAATGGATTTTGTTTTCAAACGGGACAGCCGTTTTGGTGAGTACCAACATTTTATTTATTTAACATGATAACGAAATAAAATCACAGATATACCGTAAATGCAATGTATGTAAATAATGTGGTGCGCCGGTGCAGCTGTGTGATTGTAGTGGAAGTACAACACGTTGTATTGCAGTCTTTCTTATATTAAACTGCAAGTTCGCAATTTAAAGCTTCATGGTGGACTTTAAAACGCTTTGGAAAAATTCCCTTTTATTTATAACTTTGATAGTACCATGTATAGTGGTAAGTTTTAATTGCTGATGCAGTTTATTGATTTTTAAATGCTCCGGAAAAAATATCCTGTGTTGTACACGATTGAGGTGATGCAGCACCCAGTAGTGCGTAAGTGTGTGTTTGTACATTATTTCTAAAGCAGTGGTGTCATAAATGATGGTATTATGAGGGGTATTTATTCAAGTCGGACTAAGCAGGACTTCACTGAAGGCCTAGGTGTAAAATGCACGCCACTGGATTTATGCTTATTAAAGCAAGTCCATTGAGATGCTCTTGTGACATCGTGGATCTCAGGTCAGTTTTTATAAGCTTTAGTTTGGAGAAGCTCCTCTCTGCAGCATACCTGTCAACCTCCAAGGCTCCATGGCCTTACAAACCGTTGATTTCTTCCTTACAAAATACAAAATAACCTTACACCATATATTTTTTTTCAAATGCGTTTATGTACATAGTTGGACATTATTAATTAGGATACAGTTTAATTTTGATATTTTAACTAAACTAAAATATCCATTAATAATGCTTGTAATTTAAATTTTTAAATAAGAAACAGATATTTCGGGGGGGGAAATCGTTAGCATTTTTATTTTTGTAAACCAAACTTAAGTATCGATCAATGATGCTTGTAATTTAAATTTCAAACAGGGACAGAAAATACAAACCTTTGCTGGCTTGTGATTGGGAAACATGTTTTTCACGTTTCTTGATATTCGGTGCAGACCGGATGGGACTGTAACAGTTCGTGTTCGTGTTCGTAATTCCTACTCTGCAGAGAGTCAGTGAAGGCATCCAGGGAGGAGGGGCGGGGTGTGTGTGAGCGTGGAGGGGGTGAGAGAGACGGGAGAGGATATCTGTTCTGTTAGCGGCGGGGTTACCGATTAATAAAAGCTTGTTCTGAGACCCATCTCGTCCTTGTTTCAGCGTCTGACGGACGCTACAAATTTGCGTTTTCCCGTACAGATGTTCTTCTACGCCGTACACGTCTCAGAATGCATAAAAACCGTTCTTTGTACGGCAAAAACGTACTGGTTGACAGGTATGCAGCAGCAGCAACTGTCACGGTCTAGTTGAGGTGCGCACTGATAAATCGCCCCCCCCCTTTCCTTGGACGGTCAAGGCATTGTGTTTCAGGTCATACCAAGAATGACAAACAACGAGGGGGGGTGTTGTTTTTAATTTTTTCTGTATTTGTTTGTTTTTTATTTTCTAGGCAGAGCATGAGAAAAGGGCGCCCGTTGGGGCAATAAATTATAACTATTATTAGTTTATTTTCATTTTTTTTTTTTTATATATAATTTTATTTCGAGGCTTGGAGTGGCGCCCCCTCCAGCTGGTGGCGCCCTAGGCAACCGCCTAGTTCGCCTATGCCTATCCCCTCCGCATTGACTCTACCAGGAACATGAGCGCAGTGAAAGTGGAGCAGAAAGCGGAGCAGCATCCGGATCAAACATCAACAGCGGCTCACGTTTCTGTCGGTCCAGAAGTTTTCAGCGTCCAGAACTCAGAACCTGCTGAGACGCTCAAACAAAGACTCTGACGCAGCTTAAAATAAGATCCATTCTACTTTCGCTTTTGATTCACAACCTGTGACAGTTCTGCCGAGTAACAAGCGACGTCATCGCTCAGACTAAATTCTGATTGGCTCAGACGGACGGGGAAGTCCGCTCCTCTCGGGTTTTGTCCTCACTTCACCCTTGATGGTCGGACTGGAAGCTTTAAAGAATCTTGTGGCTGTTCTGTTGTTTGAGCTGCAGATGGGACAGTTCACGATGAAGACCTCGGTTCTGGTTCTGGTTCTGGTTCTGGGTACAGGTGTACCTGGGGCGGTGGGAGGTGAGTTTCTATCCTGCTGTCTGGGTTGACGGTTCTGTTGTTGGACTTCCTGAAATGTTAGGAGTCTAGAAATGTCCAAACGGTACCGACCCGTCATCTTAAAGTTCTTCCTGTAAAGTCCACTTACTTCAGGTCAAACTGGGACAGGAGGACAAAGGTAGTTCTTCCTTCTTTGTCCTCTTTAATTTGATGGGTTCAGAACCTCCGGCTCAGACGGACATCAGACCTGATGACGGAGGTGTGCTGGTGTCGGTCGGTGGTTCTGCTGAGGTCCAACAACAAACCGGTTTAGAGATGGTTTCCAAGCTGCGTCTTCACGATAGAGTTTGTCCACCAGAGAGTGGACAGCTTTATTCTCCAGCTGACAAATGTCCTGATCCGTTTGGATGGGTTCTGACCCATGTCAGCCTCAGAACCCAGCATGGACTGGACCGCACGGTTTCCACACCGAACTATGAGCAGGGGACGGATTTGTTCAGCATTCTGGACGTGACACAGAAACAGGACGTCCACGTCTTCAGACGACGGCGGAGGTTCTGAGGAGAACAACAATGGAAGTGTCAGAACTCAAAGAGAACAAATCAGAGAACCTTCCTGTTGATACCTGAACAGAACCAACTGTTAGAACCAGGACGAGAAGGAAGAGACGTCAGCTGATGATGGAGGGAATGTTGGAACGTCAGAGGATCAGAATCCGCTCTGAATCCAGACTGTAACGGATATTATAACTGCTGTTATAACTGCTGTTATAACTGGTATTGTAACTGCTGTAATAACTGCTGACTGGTGTTATAACTGGTGTTAGACTGGCGTTCTTTCTTATATAGAACCGTGTCCTTCAAATATTAAATGTATCAATATTAATGAGAAATATTCATCACAAAATCTGTTGTGAGTGAAACAGGCTTTGGGTTCTGCAGGTTCTGCCCATCAGGACCTGACGGTGTTTCGGGACCGGGTCACACCTTTATTTGTTGTGGTGCTGAAACCCAAATCTTTAGGGTCAAAAAACCTTTTTAATTCACAAACTCTCCGACATCTGGCCTTGAAAATGATGCCAGTTATCAGCTGATGGTGGAAAATGACCAGCGGGACTTTGTGAAACCATAGAAGAAGAAGTTCTGCTGGGTTTCAGCTGCAGGAGCCTCAGAGTTCAAACCTGTGATCAGAACCAGAAGTTGTCATCGGTCACAGGTTCAGGTGTGAGTGGAGAGCAGGAAGTGATGTCATCAGGTGGAAACAGGTTCAACCTTCAGATCGTGATTCTGTTTTTTCTTTCAGAGACTCACTCTTTGAAGTATTTCGAGACGGCGTCTTCTGGAGTCTCAAACTTCCCGGAGTTTGTGTGTGTTGGTTTGATCGATGACGTCCAGATGTATCACTATGACAGTAAGACCAAGAGAGCAGAACCCAAACAGGACTGGATGGACAAAGTCACAGCAGAGGATCCAGAGTACTGGACCGAAGAGACGAGGATCGGTGTGGGGAACCAAGAATGGTCCAAATTCTTCATGGAAGCTTTAAGGAAGCGCTTCAACCAATCAGAAGGTTTGTTTGTGTTTATTAAATGTTGTGTTCATGCTGTAGGAAGTAAACACACACACACACACACACACACACACACACACCTCTGCAGGAACCCTTTTGCATCACTGCTGGGTTTCTAAAGCTCCGGGACACAGACTGGTTCTGCTGGTTCTGCTGGGTCCAGTGAGGACCAGGTCGATGACTGGAGTCTGTCTCTCTCTCAGGTGTCCACATTTACCAGCTGATGTACGGCTGTGAGTGGGACGATGAGACTGGAGAGGTCACTGGTTTTGCGCAGTATGGTTATAATGGAGAAGACTTCATCGTCCTGGACCTGAAGACGGAGACATGGATCGCTCCCAGTCCTCAGGCTGTCATCACCAAACACAGATGGGATCATGATAGAGCTAAGATGGAATACGACAAGTATTACTTCACCCAGGAGTGTCCTGAGTGGGGGAGGAAGTATCTGGAGTATGGGAGGAGCTCTCTGCTGAGAACAGGTAGAAGCACATCACCTGGTGGAGTTTCAAACCAACAACCTTCATGTTCCTCTGCTGTTTCTGACCCACACAGAGACACACTCTGTCCTTTACCTCTCTGTCCTCCTTCTCTCTCCTTCAGTCTTCTTCTCCTTTGCTCCTCCCTTCTTTTGTCGCCTCCGGGACACAGTGTTGTTTCAGTGTCTCTGGCGACAACAGTGACTCCTGATGACGTGTCTGTCTCCTCCTCCAGAGCTCCCCTCTCTAACGTGTCTTTGTCTCCTCCTCCAGAGCTCCCCTCTCTAACGTGTCTTTGTCTCCTCCTCCAGAGCTCCCCTCTCTAACGTGTCTTTGTCTCCTCCTCCAGATCTCCCCTCTTTAACGTGTCTTTGTCTCCTCCTCCAGAGCTCCCCTCTATAACGTGTCTTTGTCTCCTCCTCCAGAGCTCCCCTCTATAACGTGTCTTTGTCTTCTCCTCCAGAGCTCCCCTCTCTAACGTGTCTTTGTCTCCCCCTCCAGAGCTCCCCTCAGTGTTTCTCCTCCAGAAGACTCCTTCCTCTCCCGTCAGCTGCTTCGCTACAGGTTTCTACCCAGACAGAGCCGCTCTCTTCTGGAGGAAGGATGGGGAGGAGCTTCATGAGGAGGTGGAGCACGGAGAGATCCTCCCCAACCATGACGGAACCTTCCAGATGAGTGTGGACCTGGACCTTTCATCGGCGGCGGCTGAAGACTGGAGGAGGTACGACTGTGTGTTCCAGCTCTTCGGTGTGAAGGACGACTTGGTCACCAGACTGGACAAGGGAAAGATCTGGACCAACTGGGGTGAGACTGGGATCAGGGGGTGAAGGTGGGGACACATTTCTGTCTCTCTGATGGTCCAGATCATGGGTTTGAAGAGTTGGACAGAAGTTTTGTTTCTTTTATTGTCGTTTGCTGTTTTCTGTGTAACTTTAGAGTTCAGATAATCAATAAACCACCTGGGACCCAGACAACGGTACCAGAACCCTAACCCGGTACCTGCACAGAAGACGGGAGCCTTTGAATCAGTGATAGTTCTGTGTGTGGTGGCGGTCCGATGTCCACTGGGCTTTCATTCATGCAGGACGATGTCAGTAAAGTCAGTTCATGTCCTCAGCGGAGGAGGTTCTGATTGGACCTGGATCTGTTAGCAGGACGATCCAGAACTGCGGAGGAGGTTCTGATCGGACCTGGATCTGCTTGTTAGCAGGATGATCCAGAACCACGGAGGAGGTTCTGTTGGACCTGGATCTGCTTGTTAGCAGGATGATCCAGAACCCAGTGAATGTTGACGTGAAGCTAGGAGGGTGGGACACGGGTCCAACATGAAGTCCTTCAGTACCGTGGGAAGACACGTTGATTCTAACGCTCCTTTATGGAATCAGCGTTCTTCACCACGTTCCTTCGTTTCTCCAGAAGCTGGGATGTAAAACGTTCCCCATATTCCTGATGTGGACCAGGATGTTATCAGAACCTTGTGTTTCTCCATGAGGACAGGTCCACAGAGCTGTGGGACTGTCCAGCCTCAGCAGAGGGACGCAGCGTTCCAGCGCTTCGGAGGTTTCAGTCTGGAGTTGGAGAAAAAGTCTTTTGGATCCATTTCATTTTTCAGAAGTTTCTAGTTTTAAAGTCAAACCTCTGTCAGAACATTAGAACACACTAGAACATTAGAACATTGGACAAGTCTCCCTGAGACTGGAACCAACATCAGGACAGAAAGCAGCACAGACCGTCCTCCTGTGGACAGGTGGACATGAAACCACCTAAAGAGGACGGCAGGACCACCAACCAGGTGGTGTCCGTCTGCAGGACGGTTCTGTTGGGACATGGACGTTGTTCTCTGACTTGTTGTTTTCTGCTCTCCAGAGGAACCCACTAACGTGAACGCCATCATCATCATCGTCATCACTGCAGCGGTTCTTCTCGTCCTCACGGCTGCCGTTGGATTCAAGCTGTACAGACAGAGGACAGGTGAGCGACCCAGACAGAACCAGTCTCTGTCTCCTGGCTTTGATTGGACACTTTGACCTGATGAAGCAAACAGGAGGTGGTTTCAGCTTCAGAGTCCACTCGCATCCGTTCACGTCACCTGCAACCGTGAGCGGTGGACTGATGCGTCTTTGTTATCCAGGTAAACCTCGTCCACCTTCTGAGGACAGCGCTGAGCTCACGAAGAGACTGCAGCCAGAGGTGGACATCCAGCCAGAGGTCGTTATCCAGCCGGCGGGCGTTGGGACAAGGACAGAATGAACGCAGTGAGTGTCTTCGTGTGTGAAACTATGTGTAGAAGAACCTTCTGACACGGGGAGATTATTCTCTGTCAGACTTGTGAGACAAGATAGTCTTTGTCCTTTGGTGTCTTTTCCACAACAAAAGGTGGAGCTGTTTCACCTGAAGGGATCTGAGGTTGTTGGACAAAGACAATGAGTCCACCTGGACATTTAAGGTGGACTGATCGGGTTCGGGTGTGGCTTCGTGGCGTTTCTGCTCAGTTCTGTTGGTTCTGTCTCCGCAGGGTTCTGGGACAAGGAGCGGTGTCCCCACATCATCCTGTTTGAACTGGAGTCCACCGGGTCTTCACCAGAACACGATCCGATCAAAGACATCAGCGACGAGGATCCAGTGATCGATACTTATTGATTAGAGTCTAAACGGTGTCATTTAAATATTTCGGGGATTGTTCTCGTCTCTCTTCTCTGGAGACGTCAAACAGGATCTTTAAGACTGTCTTCATCCGACGTCCTTAGAACGTCCTCCATCATTACACTTTAACTCTTCGGCTGCTGGGTTGTTTGTGCTTTCCCTTTGTCCTATTGGTCCTCCTGGTGTCATGTGATCTGAGACGAGAGACATCTGACGGCCTCTAGAGTCGTCTCTGCTGTCCGTCCTCAGAAATCCTTCCTTTGCTTCCAGTCCTCCTGGAACCTGCGGCGGGACTTGGACACTAACGAGTCCGGAGGTGTCGGAGTAAACGGGCGTGTCTTTGTTCCTCCTGGACTCCGCCCCTCCCCCAGTGCTTCCTGTCTGTTCACGGATCACAATCACTTCCTGTGTTGTTAACGAGACGAAGGCTGAAGTCGTCCTGCTGGTTCCTTTCTTTAGACAGAAAGTTCTGCTTTACAATAAAATCCCACATTTCCCACCTGTTTCTTGTTTGATTAATCCGTCTCCAATCCCATGAATATTCCCAGTCTCATTGCTCCGCCTCCAATCCCATGAATATTCCCAGTCTCATTGCTCCGCCTCCAATCCCATGAATATTCCCAGTCTGATTGCTCCATCTCCAATTCCATGAATATTCCAAGTCTGATTGCTCCGTCTCCAATCCCATGAATATTCCCAGTCCGATTGGTCCGTCTCCAATCCCATGAATATTCCTAGTCTCATTGCTCCGTCTCCAATTCCATGAATATTCCCAGTCTGATTGATCCGTCTCAAATCCCGTGAATATTCCCAGTCTGATTGATCCGTCTCCAATCCCGTGAATATTCCCAGTCTGATTGCTCCGTCTCCAATCCCTTGAATATTCCCAGTCCCATTGCTCCATCTCCAATCCAATGAATATTCCCAGTCTCATTGCTCCGTCTCCAAACCATGAATATTCCCAGTCTCATTGCTCCGTCTCCAATCCCGTGAATATTTCTAGTCTCATTGATCCGTCTCAAATCCCGTGAATATTCCCAGTCCGATTGCTCCGTCTCCAATCCCATGAATATTCCCAGTCCGATTGATCCGTCTCAAATCCCGTGAATATTCCCAGTCTGATTGCTCCGTCTCCAACCCCGTGAATATTCCCAGTCTGATTGATCCGTCTCAAATCCCGTGAATATTCCCAGTCTGATTGATCCGTCTCAAATGCCGTGAATATTCCCAGTCTGATTGCTCCGTCTCCAAACCCATGAATATTCCCAGTCCCATTGCTCCGTCTCCAATCCCGTGAATATTTCTAGTCGCAATGCTCCGTCTCCAATCCCGTTAATATTCCCAGTCTCATTGATCCATCTCCAATCCCGTGAATATTCCCAGTCTGATTGATCCGTCTCAAATCCCGTGAATATTCCCAGTCTGATTGATCCGTCTCCAATCCCGTGAATATTCCCAGTCTGATTGCTCTGTCTCCAATCCCGTGAATATTCCTAGTCTCATTGCTCCGTCTCCAATCCCGTGAATATTCCCAGTCCGATTGATCCGTCTCCAATCCCGTGAATATTCCCAGTCCGATTGCTCCTCCAATCCCGTGAATATTCCCAGTCTGATTGATCCGTCTGCAATCCCGTGAATATTCGCAGTCTCATTGCTCCGTCTCCAATCCCGTGAATATTCCCAGTCCGATTGCTCCTTCTCCAATCCCATGAATATTCCCAGTCCGATTGCTCCTTCTCCAATCCCGTGAATATTCCCAGTCCGATTGCTCCATCTCCAATCCCGTGAATATTCCCAGTCTGATTGCTCCGTCTCCAATCCAATGAATATTCCCAGTCTCATTGATCCGTCAACACCCTGTCCTGTCAATAAACTCAACTCACTTCCTTATGGTTTCCCAACTTCCTGGTGTTGTGGGTGTGACAGTTCTGCTAGCAACCTGCTAGCCGCTGGAGACGTGACTATTTGCACCTGGGTAAAAGCTTAAAGGGAACCTCGACTGTAACTACAAATCGGTCTAAAAGTACATTTACAAAAATATATAAAAATTTCTCCTAAGTTATCAAATCCGTTTTGTTTACAACATAAATTCATACGTGGTGGCCGCCATGTTTTCGCATGCACATTGATGACGTCAATGGGTTAGGGGTATGGTAACGACATTGCTCAGACCCCCCTATGTTCAGACAAGATCCAGCATTGAAGTAGTTTATGAAAATGTGAAAGGTTTATAGGAATCCTTTCCACTTTGTAATTACCTCCTAACAGTGGTCGTAACACAGTCGTAGTAACCTGAGCGGTTCTGTCGCCGACGTCACGGAATGGCGACGTAGTTTTGAAGCCGCTGACGTTGAAAATGTTATATTATCTCATAAAGAAGATGCCTTATGTCATGGTAAATTTACATAAAGTTTGTGTCGTGTCTTGAGCCCTTTCAACTTGATGAGAAAGGCATACTGAATGCATGAAAGAACAAACCATGGTTCATCCGGATCAAAGGGGGAATCCATTAATCTGCTCATTGGTGATCCACTCGAAATTCATTCCACCCGAAAAAAGCTGTCGTTTTATTTTGAAGGAAAAAGCCTGAAACAGGAAGTCTTGTCTCTGGACGTTCATATTTCTTGATCCTCGATGAGCTCTGTATTTTTCCTTTGCTCCCTTTCCTGGAGTTAATCTGTTTTGAACACTGTTTGTTTGGGTTCCCATAGCAACAGATTAAACAAGTAAACTCATCCATAAAATAATGTGATGCATAAAATGGTTAAACAAATGACCTGTAAATCTTTTTTTAATTCTGAGCCATCCTGAGGGGGAGGAGCCTCTCAGTTGCCAGAGGGTTACCATGGAGACATACTTTGGTCAATGTTTGTTCCTGTAACTTTGTATAATTTCTTTCCTGTGTTGTGTTGTGTAGCACTTCCTCTTCTGTCGTATGTCCTTAGACCTTCAGCTTTGTAGCAGCAAGCCAGTCCAGTGTGTCATTGTCCAAGTCAATTAAGCCCTGATCACCATTTGGCCTGCGGTATATGGGGCAGCTGGTCAGCACGTGGTCCACAGTCTGTGATGGATCCCCACATTCACAGTGGGCACTGTCTGCAAGACCCCACTTCTGCATTGTTGCACCAAAGCGTCCAACTCCTGTCCGCAGCCGGTTGAGGGTATTCCCATCCTTGAGGAGTAGGTCCTGGCCAGGAACATCTGTTGGATGCTCAATGCAGCGGTGGAGCCTGGATGGTACTGCCGCCTTCCACTGGTCCCTCCATCTGGCCTTCACCCAGGATTCCTTAGACATGTCAGCTGGTGTTGTGCGAAGCAGTTCCTGGGCCTGTGCGGCAAAAGGGCGACTGGACTTGAGGCGGGTATGATGTGGCGTCTCCATGACAACCTTGTGGAGGAGGTGGGATTCGCTCAGATGTGCCGTCCAAGCGAGAGCTAGTATGGCTGCGTCTCGCCTGATCTCTGCTGGGGTGATTCCAGCAAGGATCGGTTGGTTGGTTGGAGTGGCACGTAGGCATCCGGAGACAGTCCGTAGTGTGCTATTAAGAGCAGCGTCCAGCTTTTGGAAATGGGTGCTACGGCTCGAGACTGGGGCAGAGTATTCAGTAGCAGGAAGGACCAGGGCCTCGGTGGAGGCTCCCCACGTGGTTCCGGCTAAACGCAGCATCAGTGCTGCACGGGCAGTGGTCTTTCCTTTCACACTGTCCAGATGTTGTTTAAACCAGTGGTCCCCAACCACCGGGCCGCGGCCGTGAGGCATTTGTTACCGGGCCGCACAGAAAGAATAAATAATGTATGCAATTTAAGTTGTATCGATTATTAGCGTCTAAAAGTTGTTTTATTTTGAAAAACAACCGGATTTTCGCCAACGTAAAATTCACCTGTGAATTGTCATGCTTTACGTGATACGTTACTAAAAACAGACGTAAACTAGCGAAAATAAAATTACAAAACAAACGTTTTTGCAGAGCTTCTTTGCTAATGGAAAGTCCAACCGAGGAGGAAGAAAATAAAACTTATTTTCACAGACAAACCAGGAGTCAGACTTAAAACACGGTTTATCTACAACAGCTGATTAGCTTTGTTCACGAGCAATGAAGGGTTCAAAACTGCTTCAGCACATAAAGACAAGAACCCAGAAGTAAAAGACCTGAAGCCTGGATTAAAACACAAGAATGTGGTATTTATTAAACAAAAAATGTGAACATGAAGGACAGAAGTAATTATTGGGACCATAATTTATGGTGAGTAGATATTGGTGTAATACTTGTTTATAATAGTTATTGCAAGTGCATAATATAACGTTTATTGTTAAGAATATATTCATTTTTCTTTTTATTTAATTACACCCCCGGTCCGCGAAATAATTGACCGGCAAGAAACCGGTCCGTGTCAGGAAAAAGGTTGGGGACCGCTGGTCTAAAGGACAATGTTCTGTCGAGCTTCACGCCAAGGTGTGTCGGGGAGGACTGGGACTGTAGCTGTGCATCGTCAACGATGATGTTGATTTCACGTGTTGCTTCCCTGTTGTAGAGGTGGAACATTGTTGCAACAGTCTTCTCGACTCTGAGCTTGAGTCGCCAGTCCTTCAGATAAGAGGATAGGATGGCCATATCCTCTGTAAGGCCTTCCTCTACTGCTTCCCAAGAGGGTTTGATAAGCAGGATTGCCATGTCGTCTGCATAGCCAGACGACATACTTATATACAAGGACGGCATACTTCCTTGATGTTGTTAGGGGTAGGTCGTGGATGTAGATAACAATAATGCTTGATTTTATATAGCACTTTTCTCGGCACCCAAAGACGCTTCACATTGTGTATTATTCATTCACACCACACTTGGTGGTGGTGGAGCTACTAGCCACAGCTGCCCTGGGGCAGGCTGACAGGAGCGAGGCTGCCAATTTGGGCCATCGGCCCTCCTGACCACCACCAACATTCACTCGCTCACTACATTCACACAGGCAATGTGGGTGAAGTGTCTTGCCCAAGGACACAACGACAGTGGACATGTGAAGGTCGGGGATTCGAATCGAACCGCCAACCTCTCGATCATAGGACGACCCGCTCAACCACCTGCGCCACCATCGCCCTAGATGTTAAATAACATCGGTGCCAGCACAGAGCCCTGTGGGACACCGTTCCTGAGCTTTCTCACCCTACTGCTTTGGCCGTTGCTGGTCTGGAGCTTAAAGCTGCAGTTGCTCAGCATCTCCATAATGAAGCTCACCAGGTGCTTGTCCGGGATGGTCTTCAGAAGCTTCATATGTAGCCAGCGCAGCCAGACAGTGTCAGGCAGCTGTGAGGTCCAAGACGACGGCGCCAGCCTTTTGTTCTTTGGGGAGCTGGGGGTCGATCACTGGGGTGAGGCAAGCCAGGATGAGGCGTTCCAGCAGTTTGAAGGGTACACACAGAAGGGAGATTGGCCCGTATCCCTTTGAGTCATCGCTTAGCTTGTTGGGATTCGGCAGAGTCCGGCGCTGTGTTTCCTTACCAGCTTTGTAATTACTGAAAACCTTCAGTAAACTTGATTCGTTTTATATTCCTGACTCATCATTGAATAAACACCTCCAACACGAGATATAATAAAAGAACCGAGGAAAAGCAGAAACCCAACAGCTTAAAGAGCATGCAACCTTGCAACTACTCTTTAGCGACATGCGGAGGCATAGGCGAGCTAGGCGATTGCCTAGGGCGCCACCTGCTGGAGGGGGCGCCACTCCAAGCCTCAAAAATATATATATATATATATAAATAAATTAAAAAAAAGAAAAATAATAAACTAATAAACGTATTGTGAGTTGTCACATGTCCCATGTTCGTGAACACACCATGGTTCTCCGACGCCTTGAATGCGTCATCTCCGTGTGCAGCAAGCTGGAACAGTTTCCCTCTCCAGACGACGGTAGAACGCCATTATACCGTGTGTAGCTCTTTGCATGACAACACAGACACAGGTTGGTTCTCTGAAACGGGCGTTTATTGCTCTTCTCTCTTTCTCTCCTTCTGTCATACACCGTACGCCGTGAAAACTACATTAAATGTACACAACAAAGAAATATTAATACATTGCACGACAGTGACGTGCGGTGGGGTTCGTGTCTGGTGAGGCACAGTCAGATTTACAAATAAATGAACCTACAGCTTGTTCATCATTTGATTGGCAACATTTAACGTGTTGATCAGTTAAAGTTTAACTGATGTTTAACTGTTAAACACATGTTCTGAGACGGGTGTGGGTGAGGGGGCGTGTCGCCGTCCAGCTGGGGCTGCAGAGAGAGAGAGAGAAAGAGAAAGAGAAAGAGAAAAAGCTGGGCTTCATTTGACAGCTTATGTTCTCCAGAACGTTACAGAACACTCGTTCACATCCAATGGACTCTGTCAGGCCCAGTCCGCCGCGGTTCTGCTCGAATCGGTCCCGCAATTTGACCATGAATACGCGCGGTCGCTGCTCGTGTTTGGAGGCTTCTCGGTAAATTCTTCATGTCGCAATATCCCATCCGAGTCCAGACATCTTCAGAAGTTGAGAAAAGAAGGCAAGAAAAGCAGAAAACACGGGTTCTTGCTTGACGTCCAGACATCCAGACAGCCAGCGCTTCCGTGTTTACAAGCCTGTCTTGAACGAGCGGATCAGCTGATGAGTGTGCTGAATCACTCACGGGTCTCCTATCGGCTGAAGGCCGTATTACATGTGGCCTCATTCTGCAGTATTTTAATGCCGCTGAGCACAAGAATACGTGACGCACTAATTGTATTATTTAAAATAAAAAAATCATAAAATATACAATATAATATCACTGATGTTATATTATATGATTTTTATATTATTTTTAATAATACAAATACATGATTTTTATATGATTTTATATGACAGGTGAGGCTGTGCCTCACCTGCCTCCACTGACTGCACGTCACTGTTGCACGATACATAACAAACAATATTGAGTGCCACACGCTAGCTGGCGCTAGCTAACAATACTACAAATACCTCGTTGGCCGCTTGTCCTGAAAAGAGTAAAAATACAATTCTCTGGGTGTTCTGCGGTCGATGCTTAGACCCCAGACGGTGAAACCAAAAATACAAACAAAAGGATGTCTTCAATAAAGCACCATCTTCATACGAACGTCAAAACAACCACAGCGCCAGCAGTCTTAGTGTTGCGCTTCACCTAACTCCGTCGTAGCAACACATGTGACGGCAAACATTAGTTCCGGTCGTACACAAGAAACAGACGTGCGGGAAAATAACCACAACCAACATCTTAATGAACATTTTAGGTCAACAAATTAATTAGTGCATTTTAATAGCAGTAACACCGTGGCTTATCTGTCTTTACAGATATTCTCTACTTCTTTCTGTTCAGTGATGTGCGTACATGCCAGAAGAACACAGCATAATAAATCGAGCTTTATTTGTGCCGTGCAGTGCACACACAGTAAATCTGGTGGTAGCTGATGCGGCAAAAAGCTCTGCAGATGCCAGTGGTTACTCTGGCTACCTGAAGAAGCTTTTCACACTATTTTCTGCCTCCACTCAGAGATGGTCCATCTTAAAAACACATGTCCACACAACACTGAAATCCTGGTCAGATACTCGGTGGGAAAGTCGGATAAACAGTGTACAGGCTGTGAGATACCAGGCTGCAAAAGTCAGAGATGCACTTTTGGAAGTGAGAGACCACACCACAGATCCGGTGATAAAAATTGAGGCACAGTCTTTAGCTGAAGAGGTTGCATCATACCGTTTCTCTGTCTGTACTGTGATATGGGATGACATCCTGACAGAAATTCAGCATGTCAACAAGTTATTGCAGTCTGAGACAATGCAGACGGATGTTGCAGTTGATCTCCTGAAGAAAACTGAAGCCTCTCTTACCAGCTACAGAGACACTGGATTTGCTTCTGCACAAGCACCTGCCAAAGAAATGTGTGAGGAGATGAACGTTGAAGCTGTTCTTAAGCAGAAGAGACTAAGAGACAGTTCTCCTACGAGGCTCCTGGTGAGGAACTGACTGAAGATTTCCTTTTTCAATATGGTGGTAGATGTCTGCATTGTGTCACTAAGGGAACGATCACAGACAATGGGTGAAGTCGAGAAAAAGTTCAGTGTGCTTGTCAACTTCCCTCAGCTGCCCAAGGAAGAGCTGGAAAAGCCGTGTGAGAGACTGAGCAGTGCCCTGAGCTGGAATGGGCAGTCCGACCTCGATGGACAGGAACTGGCACTGGAGTTGCAATCATTCCCAGATTTGCCAAAACCCAAAATGACCACCTTGGAACTTTTCAGTTTCATACAGGAGAAGAAACTGAAGGAGATTTATCCCAACATGTGGGTGGCCGTAAGAATTGCTCTCACTACTCCAGTGACAGTTGCTGCTGCAGAGAGGAGCTTCTCCAAACTAAAGCTTATAAAAACTTACCTGAGATCTACGATGTCACAAGAGCGTCTCAATGGACTTGCTTTAATAAGCATAAATCATGAGCTTTCAAGACAGGTATCATTTGATGATACCACCGATGCCTTTGCTGCAAGGAAGTCCAGACGTGTAAAATTTAAAATGTAAGCTATCATGGCAAAATTATTTGCTATGTATCTGTTTTGCATTGTTTTGTGTGGAAGCAGTCAGGACTTTTAATTTCCTCTTAATCTGAACAGTAACCCTGTTTTATTTCTGTTTATTTATTTTATTTTATTTTATTATTATTTAATTATTATTTGTATTGTATAGCGTGTGCTAGTTGTTTTGAAGAATAATTAAACTTTTAAGGTCCGTCATATGGCTGTTGTTATTAATGTTTTATATATATTATGTTTGCCGTTATGGGGGTTGGGGCACAAAATCATAATCTCGCCTAGGGCACCAAAATGGCCATGTTTAAGTTCTAGACTCATTATGGACTTGAATTCAACACATTCACGAGAAATGACCTCCAGAATGTGGGTTCTGCAGAACAGCCTCACAGTAATGACCTCCAGAATGTGGGTTCTGCAGAACAGCCTCACACTTCTCTGCCAGTGCAGCAATGTCTGCTGCTCCATACTCAGAAGTGACGTCAGAGCTCAGTGCCTGGACGTCAAAAACAGACGACGACTCCTTCATCCTCTGGAAAACGTGCGTCGCTCGAAAAAGATAAATATTATGTTCTTTTTCTCAAGGAACCCTCAGTCTGAATGCAAGAAGATGGACCATAAGATGGCTGACCTTCCCACTGGTCCTCTGGATTTGTACAGAAAAAAGGCCTCTTTCAATTGGAAGGATATGCTGGTTTTCATAGAGGGAGAGGAATTGCATTCATTCAAGGTATTAAATATTCCTTTTTAAATATGAATAAATCTGTATCCTGGTTACTTATTTGTAGACAACTGCATGCCGCTTGTACCCGCAACCTTGTGTACACGGGTTGATTTGTTGTCTGAGAGAAGTGCAAGGATGGCTGCATCGTCTGAGTATTTGAGATATGATGTGGTGGATGAGATGCTGAGGCAGTCATTGAGGATGTACAGGAAGGGGCTCAGTACACATCCCTGTGGCACCCCAGTATTAATGGTACAGATGTGGTTGTACCCACCCTTACTGCTTGCAGTCTGTCGGTGAGGAAGTTGTGGATCAGGTGGATCAGATGGGGAGGCGTGTTGAGTTGGTGTAGTTTCCGGATCAGCAGGTGTTTCTGTCGGGTGTTGAAGGCGGAACTAAAGTCCACAAAGAGTATCCTGGCAAAGTTACCTGGGGAGTCCAGGTGCTGTAGGAGAAGGTGTAGCAGGCAATTGGGGGGGGGGGGGTCCAGGTGTGGGGTGACAAATGGAAGGATGATATTCACCAGCAATAAAGGAACCTCTTTGAATCCCTCTAGTTTTTCCCTCTACATATCCAGTGTATTGCTTCTTTCATCCTACAGCAACATGTGTTCAAGACACTCGAAAATGATGCACTGTTTGCACGTCATCCTGGTGAAGACATCCCTCTTGAGAAGATGAGAGAACTAACCTTCCTCAGGTACCGTTTTATCAACATAGAAGAAAGTTTCATTCATTGTTAATTCATCCTCACAGCAATTAATTTACCTTCTTATGAAAATCCACAGGGTGAAACAACTCCTCCGCTATTGCTTCTTGACAAATGAAGAGTTGATTTCCAACCCCTGGAAATCTGTGGTGCTCAATGCTTGTCTGGGCATGTATGACTGGAGCGTTTCCGCAAAGTACTTTCTCAACAAAGGGGTGAGTGGTTGAAAGTACGAGATCCCCACCTGTTTGTGTGTGTGTGTGTTTCTGTCATACTAAACTGTGTCAGATCTTAAATCTAAATTCAACGCGGACAAAACACAACTTGGGTTGACACAAAATATAAGTTTTAAACAATAATTTTAGTTAATGAGATAGAAGGTTTTACAGTACAATAATCCCCCCATATGAAAAGGGATGATCTGTCCATCACTATGACAAACAAAAATGTGCTCAGAGATAATCCCTGGTGCAATCCCTCCTCTAAAGTAACACAAACAAAATCAAAATGTCGTATTTTGTGTTTACTCAAGTTTTTCTAATAAACTTTAAAAGATTCCGCACAGTTTAGGTTGAGATACTCACAAAAGGAGAGGCAATAAATTTTGAGACCACTGTTTGATATGAATCTGCTTTCCTTTCTAATTGAACTGAAGCGGATTTTTCAGACATTATTCACTATTAGCGTGTTAGCATTGCTGTAGCCATCTTTACATTCACTGGTGCGTTCCTGTAAAGGATGCTGACATCATCTTCCCTTTCAGATGTTTGGTGCGACTGTGGCAAACACAGGATCAGAGAGACACAGAAAACATGTTTTGAACTGTGAAGACATGACGGTAAATCATCATAGCTCTAACCTGACTGTAACTTTACAGTGTATCAGTGGTTTTATTTGTGTCCGAGACATTTGATTTTGAACCAATACCGAGTACCGATCCGATACTTCTATCGTACATAAAAAAAATGTTTAAAGAGGAGTGAAGAAACGGATCCAGGATGTCCCTTATTTTTTACTCTATTCGTCTTATTTCAACATTTAACTCTTAAACAGAGCACTTCTGTGGCGTAGCTCGAACATTCAAGTAATAAATAAAATATTTTTTTTCACTTTGGACTTGGACTAGTTACAACAGGAAATGTCAAATACTGTGACTTTTCCTGTTTTGTTGGAAAGACATCTTCCAGCCTTTCTGCCTCGCTCAGGGTTTATTCCGATGAGGCACCTGAGAAACGCGTGTTTTTCCAGATATTGTGATATCGATTCCACGAGCATGTCATTGAAAACAAAACAGGTTTAGAACGCTAGCACTGACTGACGTTATGTATGTTGTCACAGTCGAGCACAAATGCAGACAAGTTCGGAAAAAATAAAATAAAATGAACAGCACTTCAATCGCAAGGTTTTTGTCATCGACTTCAAATACTTCCACACCGCAGACATATTCGTGCGACGAGCTTCAAGCTGCTTCTGTGTTTTTCCCCGGTTGACAGCATTCAACCAATAGTGTCACAGGAAGTGATGTCATGCCCAGAGGGCTCACTCTGTTCCAACGCGTAACTTCAGATCTGAAATAACTATCCATATATATCCGAGTCCCGATCCGGAGGTAACGCCTGATTCCGATCGACTCTGCAAGAACGCGATTGGGCCCAATTGTGGGAGGAAGTGAGGGGGCGCACATAGAGATCAATTACAGACATTTGCAATCGACATATTTGCAGTCATCTGCACAGGACTACATTTAGGGGCAGTACAGTCATCTCCATGAACTCACAATGTCAAACTGTTTATCTGTTTATAGACCTTTGGTTGCTTTGCATTGACTGAGCTGAGCCACGGCAGCAACACTAGAGCCATGAGGACCACAGCAACGTATGACCCCACCACCCAGGTCAGCACACAAAAATGAGTTTGTATGAAATGCACAATGACAATGAGTCTTGGGTTCTGTTCAAAGTTTCTGCCTGTTAATGGAAAGTTTTTCCTTCCATCAGCCGCCAAAGTGCTTGTTCTTGTGGAGGGGTTCTGTCTTTCCCTGCTACACCTGTGTTAGATAACGTTCTGTTATGACCTGATTCTATATAAATAAACATGAATTTAGTTAAAGGTTGTGTCTTTTTTCCTCTCCAAGTTTTATTTTTAATTTTATATATTTGTATTATTATTCCTGCTCATAAAATGCACCTAATTTAAATGACTATGCAAATATTTCTCAATCATTCAAGCTCACTTTGCGAGCAGTGTTTTGGTTTTCAAACTTTCATTTGATCGATCAAAAAACTGAGCGAATCACCAACTTCTCCTTCCTAGGAGTTTGTGATCGACTCCCCGGACTTTGAGGCTGCTAAGTTCTGGGTGGGGAACCTGGGTAAGACTGCAACACATGCTGTGGTGTTCGCTCAGCTCTACACGCCGGACCAGGTGTGTCATGGCCTGCACTCCTTCATCGTCCCGGTAAGTCTCCTCACCGAAGTTAAACTGTCCGTGAAAGAAATGCGTTCATTTCTTACGTCAAATTTAATGATTCAAAAGTTAAATGGAAAATGACGTCTATGAATGATACATTTCTTTTCCTCTAACTTTAAGACAAAGTTAACGCTCTATCTTTAAATATTAAATCACTACTTTGAAGGATACATTATGCATGAGGTAAGAGTTAATATAATTATCCGTGAGTAAAATTGAAGGCCCCCCAAAACAAAAAACACTCTAAAACCGTTTCTTTTTCAATCATCTCCATTTCGCCTGAAACAGTCGAGAAGGAGGGGTGCAGTTTGCCATTGTCCCAATGGATGTCGCTCATCGTTTGATAAGCGTTCTCCAAACGTACCGTTAAATCTCTAATCTCATCATGTAACACGCCGACCGGGTATTAAAGGCAAGCAACGAATGAAAAGATCAGAAGACAGTTTGCACATTGATTAAATGTTGCAACCATTACGTTGCAGGTGAGAGATCCCAAGAACTTACTGGCTCTACCTGGAGTGCTTGTTGGAGACATGGGCAAGAAGCTGGGCCAGAATGGACTGGATAATGGGTATTTTACATCAAAGGAACATTTTAACATTTTCTTTGCCCCTTTAAGTAATGTTAACTCACTCGGTACCAGCCGATGCCGTACCTTCAGTACCGGTGGTTTTCGCTCATTTTGCCGTATATTTCAAGACGCACAGAATATTATATACTATAACTATGCAGAGACCGAATGAAAGATCAAAGTCTCATCTTTCATCAGGAAAAAAAGGCATGTTCCTGCTGTTTTACGTTCTAGAGTTAATGGAAGAGAGGCAGATTTCAGCACAATCAGCAGTTTCCAACAGAAAACTAGCTTTTTGTTTAGAGAAACATTTCTAGCGGATCGATGACTTTATCTCTAATATTTATTGCTGTAGTGAGAGTTGTTTACTTCTAGATAACAATAAAAACAACATTGAAAAAGAGCTTTTGATGCTGTGGTAACACATTTATTTAACAATAAATCAGCTGTACAAGGGCTGCTCCTCGGTGATCCAGACGGGAACCGCTCGTCTGACAAATCCCAGTCAGGCTCACTATATCCGTCCAAACCCGAACCTGAATCTAACCCAAAACCATCAGATTTTGGTGACACACGCCAGGATTGACACCGACACCCGGGTTGAACGGCAGCTGTCGCTCTGCTTCGGTAGCACTAAACTCTTCAGCTCTGTGATTTTACATACCGGTAATCGTTTTGAATAACAGACACAGTTGCTTTCTTCTTCGTACCGTGACTCAAACTCTACCGTTTTAGCTGCTTATAGTTATCAGACCGCTCCTGCGCCGCCATTATCACATTATTATGTGATTATTATCAAATAAATCACTCAAACAAGGTACTGGACATCACTTTTATTGTTTACTGAGAACTCACACCTCTCACATCGTTCAACATTTCTTTTTGATAGATGAGGAGGTTTGTGATTATTTTGAAGTTGTATTTACTTCACTGACATTTTGTGAGTTGGTTCATACAGGGCCTTTCTGGACAGTTTTATTATATTTATACAAAAGAGACTTTAATAAACAACAACACTACTTCCTGTTCAGCAGTATTTACACCAGTGCCACATTTTAAATGTACTCGCACTCCCTTCGGAGCCTCCCACTGTCACCCGACGGAGGAAGCTCGTTTCAGCCGCTTGAACCTTGTTCTTTCGGTCACTACCCAAAGCCCGTGACCACAGGTGAGGGTCAGAAGGGGAGCGATTTCTTCCAGACGTGTTTCAGGAGGGGATTACAGACCGACCCAAACTACAAAGGATTGACTGGATGGTTTATTTTGCTGTTTTGGGGTTGATAAAGACCCAAAATCACCAGAATAGTGTAGAAACATTGTAAAAGTGAGTTTTTCATAATGTCCCCTTTAAGAGTCAGTGATGTGTCAGACTGACTTAGCAAAGCACATGGTCAGAAGGTAAAGCCTTTATCCCTATTTCCATTGCATAGTTCCAGCTCGTCTCTCGACTCTTTGCTTGTTTTGGGGAACTGCTCCATTGCTTTTCCAATAAGCCGGGCAGGTAATGAAAGGTAACGTGAAACTTTACAGACTGCTGACTGGACATTGCCCGGCATACACAGAACATCCGGCGCAGTAGAAATCCACAGCTGCTGCACTCAAGCAGCAAAACAACCACAACTTTTCTTTATTGCAACTTCTATATTGACGAGGCGTTGCCGTCCTGTCTTCTTAAACAGCTGATGGATCACAAGAGATAGAGTCATGTTAAAGACTAGGCCACACTGCTTTATAGGAAAAGTCACATCGGGAACATATTCAACGATCACTTGAAATGGGCATGCTCCTTTATTATAACGTGCACAAAACTGGGCACGCATGATTATAGCTATTTAAAAAAATAAAATATCACACTTTGTGTTGTAACAAACTCCTTCCATGGGTGTTACTAGATTGACTTCATTTTTGGTGAGCCCATTCCCGATAAACTATAAAGATGAAAAGGAAATTCACATTCGGTCAGTTTATATTCGCCAACAAAACAACTGAATGTTTTTACGAGCAGTAAAATATAAAGTAATGAAGGTCACTTTTCTGACCTGGCTCTCATGATTGTTTTGTTTTCAGGTTTGCTTTGTTTCATAATGTGAGAATTCCTCTGGAAAATCTGCTGAACAGGACTGGAGATGTTACTCCTGATGGCTGCTATGCTACCCCATTCAAGGTTAGTGGTAGCTGCTCGATACTCTTTTATGTACTGATCTATGTACCAGAGAGCACACGCTTTCTCTCCTGTGTGCTCTAGGATCCCAACAAGCGTTTCGGGGTTTCTCTAGGAGCCCTGTCGGGCGGCAGGCTGTCAATCACCAGGGTAGCTGTGGTCAACCTGAGCCTGGCCCTGACTATTGCCATCCGCTTCTCGGCCACAAGAAGACAGTTTGGACCCAAATACATGGAAGAGATTCCTGTTTTGGAGTACCAGTTACAGGTACAGCGCGTGCACCTTATCAAATCTGCGCATGTCTAAAGCATAGCTCTTAATTTTCAGTCTGGCTAATGAATGGTTACACAAATTCATCAAGTGTTTTATATGTTGTTTCAAGCAATGGCGTCTGATCCCGTACCTGGCAGCAGCATATGCCCTGGGAAACTTCTCCAAATCCATCTTCTTCAACTTTATCGAATTCCAGATGGGACTTCTGATGAAGGACAAGAGTGACAGACAAGTCTGTAAAATATGAGGTGCACGTGTGTCTGTGTCGAGCATGAATTATAACTGTTGTATATCTGTTTTGTGTTTCCTAGGCTGAGTTGGGCAGAGAGATCCATGCCATTAGCTGCTCCAGTAAAGCACTGGGCTCCTGGACCGCACAGAGGGGGATTCAGGAGTGTAGGGAGGCCTGTGGCGGACATGGATATTTGGCTAGTCAGTCACAAACATATGAATAAACACCACACACACACACACACACACACACACACAGATTCCTGACTGTAAACTAACTAGCCTAAATTGTTGTATTTTCTAGCATGCTTGTCATGAGACTTATAATGCAGGGTTGGTCTCACATTAATCCTCTTATTACACGACATTTCTCTCAAGTGTAGCTTCTCATCTAATCATGTGCTGTAGTCACAGATAGGCCTTTGTGTCTGTTACTCAGACACAGATCCAGAAGACATTTCATGATTTTTGGTGAGTGAAATTAATGCATAAAGCCTCCAATGGGAAAATCCAATCCGGATGAAGTTCGGTGGAAAGATAGACGCCCCCAGCCTACATAACTCTATAAACATTCCTCAATAATCAGCCAAGATATTAAGGAATAGATTTTTAACCTCCATTGACTGCAATGTTAACTATAATTTCAGAGTGATCAAGAATCCAGGATCTCTTCTGGATCATCACCAAAATAAACATTTCCTGAAAATTTCATCAAGATCCGTCAATGGCCTTTTGAGTTATCTTGCTAACAAACAATGTGATTACATAACCGTTGCCTCAGCGGAGGTAATTATACAGCGCATTCACAATGGGCATATGCCACATACATGTATGTATACTGTACATGTGATACGTAATAGTGGTATTATTGTACATAATGTGCACACATAAATCACGGTACCAACATGTTTTCTCTCCAGTGAACCGACTCGGTGAGCTGCGGAACGACAACGATCCAAACTGCACTTATGAGGGAGACAACAATGTCCTGCTGCAGCAGACCAGCAACTATCTGGTTAGCTGGCTCCATGCTAAGCAGCAAGGTCAGCTCTCCATGCACAAAGACAATTTAATGTCCTAACTGCTGAGGGGAACATCATCTTGTTCTATGAGAAGGAATGTTTTCATCGCTATGTGCTTTTTAGGTGCCATTCGGATTCAGTCTCCTCTTCACACCGTAGACTTCCTAAATGATTTCCACAACATCTTGGAAAGCAGGTTTCGAGCAACAACAATGGACGAGTGTATGGACCCAGCAGGTATTCTAGACTTTTGGCTTGATACGATAGGGATATCTGAAAAATCCAACATTGGTCCTGCTTTCATCTCCATTCAGTTTGTTGAATATTCTTGTGTGTGAAGCGGTCGTGTTTAGAATTTGTGGTTCGTTTGGAGCAACGTCCGTATATGAAGCATTGCAGTGACAGACTGCGTTGGCTGTGCTGATGCTGAGCTTCAGGTGTTCATTTGACACCGTGTGTAGCACAACAGTGTCCTGTTTAGTGACACAAATGTGGTGCAGTAAATGTACACTTTGGGTTACACTGTGACACAAAGGAGAACTAGAAAACGACAATCAGAGATTGCAGACCCCGCCTCCAATAGACTATTGGATCTTGTGAGACAGTAAACAGGGCTTCTTGATCAGAGGGGCCAAACCTGCTCTAGCTTGCTGCTCCGGAACGTACTACAAGACTCCTTCTGGACTCTTTTTCCCATCATGCCATTTGTTTCCCTCCCTCTTAAAGTGACAGTTTACAGCACAGGCACAATTCCAGATGTAAAAATAATTCTAGAATCTGGATCCAGATCCGGATCAACGCCATTCTCGGGGAGGACCGAGCCACGGACAGAACCTTGCTTGTGTAAAAATCTTGAGTCGATTGGGTTACTAGTTTTTCGGACAGACAGACAAACAGACAGACAGACAAACAGACAAACGCACCCAATTGCAATACCCTCGCCTCCCCCTCGGCGAGGGTAATAAGGTCTGGAAGCTCAGCGACAGTGACCGATGACGACTGATTACATTCCTGTCAGACACTTTGTGGTCCAACCTTGCGTTACAGTGCGTTTGTACAAGTCATTATTTAAATGTCATCCTAAATCAGTGCCAGTGGCGGCCTACAAGTGGCTGGTATGTTTCCTGCTGGTGGAGTGCCAGAAGAGGCTGGAACAGCGGAAGGCCTCTGGGGAGGATGAGTTTGAGGCTCGTAACAACAGCCAGGTAAGAAGAAGAAGAAGAAGTGACAATAAGACACTGCTTTGTGCTTTACCTTTACGGAGGCTTATTGCATTTACTGAATCTTTTCCTGAAATAATGAGATAAATGTATGAGAAATATATATTTTTAATGTTATTAGAGGTATTTTTCCTGTTTTTAGAGGTCATGTTTTTCCATGGTTTTTAGATGTAAAAGTGAGGACATATCACCAGTGTTTACATAAAGAATACAAGTCTATGAAGCATCACGTCCCCTGTGAAATAGTCATTGAGCATCACCAGTTTCTTTTTAACTTCACCTTTCTCTAAGGCTTTGTTCCTATTCTTAGGAGGGTTATTAAAACACTTTGTTTCTGAAGCTCATGGGAGTCTCATTACTATAATCTACTGGCATCTTTTAGGTTTATACAATCTCTTCACATCAGGTGTAAGACCTTTTCAAATACCACAAAACATTTAGTTTAAGGGGAGAAGACCGTTCGGCCGGGTAACCAGCAAGTTGGTCCGCAAGTCCATCCCACTGTGAGATAACTTCACCGACATAATGGCATTTAAAAATCTAAGACCAACTGTCCCAAATCATTCTTTGTTTTTTTCTGAATTAATGTAGACATTGTTTTATTAAACATTACTTGTCACCCATGATCTGCTCTAATCGGATCTGAACAGTGGTAGTGTTGTCTCACTGCTCTTGTGTGTGTCGTATATGTGTGCTTGTTCAGGTATATTTCTGCCGTTCCCTGGCCATGGCCTACATTGAATCCAACTGCCTCCAGAGGTTTCAAGAGCTAGTTTGTGATCAGGACACGCCAGCTGGTCTCAGACCTGTACTCAGCAAGCTGTGTACTTTGTATGGAATGTGGAGCCTCAGCAGCCACATGGCCAGCCTGTACCAGGGTATGTACAACAATATATACGATACCCCGACCTGTATGACTGCGTCACATTCCATAAACATCAGCCAATAGTAAACCGAACTATTGGGGAGCAAATTTTGAAGCTCCATTTACTGCAATAGTTTAAAATGATCCATAATCAACTAGAAAACGACAATCAGAGACTGCAGACCCCGCCTCCAATAGACTATTGGATCTTGTGAGACAGTAAACAGGGCTTCCGGATCAGAGGGGCCAAACCTGCTCTAGCTTGCTGCTCCGGAACGTACTACAAGACTCCTTCTGGACTCTTTTTCCCATCATGCCATTCGTGTCCCTCCCTCTTAAAGTGGCAGTTTACAGCACAGGCACAATTCCAGATGTAAAAATCATTCTAGAATCTGGATCCAGATCCGGATCAACGCCATTCTCGTGGAGGACCGAGCCATGGACAGAACCTTGCTTGTGTAAAAATTTCAAGTCGATTGGGTTACTAGTTTTTGAGTTATGTGCTCGGACACACAAACATACAAACAAACAAACGGACCCAATTGCAATACCCTCGCCTCCTCTTCGGCGAGGGTAAAGATCTCTTTTGGATCAGCAACAAAATTTGGTAACATTTCAAGCATTTCCTGAAAATGTCATCAAGATCTCTCCGTGACTGTTTGAGCTATCTTCCTAACAGAAGGACAAACAAACCAACACTGGTGATTACATAACCCCGGTCTCGGGAGGGGTATTAAATGAATAAATGAATTGAGCTGCGGCGGCGTTTCTGATCAGAACCTCTATCCTGGATGACAAGGAGCAGCTCTGAGGCTGGAGAGTGCATTTATAGAACGGTGACGGCTTGAGAGGAAATGCAAGATGAGATGTAATATTATTTAACACGCTTTGTTACTGTTCAGGTAATTACTTCAGCGGTGCAAAGCCTGCCGAGTTGATCCAGACGACCATCCTCACACTCTGCTCCCAGGTAGGGACAATGTCCATGTCCCTCTGCGTGCCCCTGTTCATACTATTGTGTAATAGAAGGCCTTGGAAACATTGGATTAAGATTCAGTACTCTTCATATAGAAAAGAGAGGAATGAAGGTGAGCAGGAGTAAGACAGAGTACATGTGTGTACATGAGAAGGTCCCAGGGGGGACAGTGAAGCTACAAGGAATAGACGTAAAGAAGGGAGAGGACTTCAGGTACCTCGGGTCAACAGAGCAGAGTGATGGAGAGAATGTGGAAAGGAGGTGAAGAATCGTGTGCAGGCAGGCTGGAACGGGGGAGGAAAGTATCAGGTGTGCTCTGTGATAGGACGAAGGGACAGGTCTACAAGACGGTGGTGAGGACAGCCATGATGGACGGCTCAGAGACAGTGGTGAGGACAGCCATGATGGACGGCTTAGAGACAGTGGTGAGGACAGACATGATGGACTGCTTAGAGACAGTGGTGAGGACAGACATGATGGACGGCTTAGAGACGGTGGTGAGGACAGCCATGATGGACAGCTTAGAGACGGTGGTGAGGACAGCCATGATGGACGGCTTAGAGACAGTGGTGAGAACAGCCATGATGGACGGCTTAGAGACAGTGGCTCTGAGGAAAAGACAGGAGGCGGAGCTAGAAGAGGAGGAGATGAAGATGCTGAGGTTCTCCTTGGGAGTGACCAGGTTGGACAGAATTAGAAATGAGACAATAAGAGGGACAGTGAAGGTGAGACGTTTTGGAGACAAGGTCAGAGAGACCAGACTTTGATGGTTTGGACATGTCCAGAGGAGAGACAGGGACTATATCGGTAGAAGGATGCAGAGGATGGAACTGCCAGGGAACAGGACTAGAGGACGACCCAGGAGAAGAGACATGGACGTAGTGAGGGAGGACATGAGAGTGGCTGGTGTTGGGGAGGACGATGCAAAGGACAGGGTGAGGTGGAGGACGTTTATTTGCTCTGGAGACCCCTGACAGGAAAAGTTTAACATTCAGAAGTCGACCCTTCATATATTAGAGCCAGACTTTCCTGGTCATGCTGCTGTGTGACTAACAGTAGGCCGATCCATTTCTACAAAACTGTGGCCGGATTCTCAGGACTTTGATCCAAGCCAGAGTCCAGACACACTTATGTCTCAACACTGAAGGCATAAAGACGTCCAAAAGTGGTCCACATGTCCTTCAAACTGAAAATGTAGTCGGCTGCTCAGACGCTGTAATCTTGATGCGTCTTCTCTCTCTTAAGATGGGTGATGAGTTTGTGTCTCGTAGGTGCTGCTGCCTCAGAGCTTATTCTAATTCTAAATCTTCTTATTCCCTTTCTCTCTCTTGCAGTTGAAGGATGATGCAGTCGCCTTAGTGGATGTTCTCGCACCTCCCGATTTCATTCTCAATTCGCCGATTGGCAATGCTGATGGACAGGTAAAAAAAGAATATGAAGGCGTTGCGCCTGCTAACCGCAACTACGTTGTTTTAAGACGTTGAAACAGGATTGAGGAAACCCCTCGAAGTATTCTTTCCAGCGTCCGACAATATCCCGAGTCGAGGTCAGTTGCTCCGCTTTCCGCTTCCGAGGCAGCGGACGATTTGCCAGAATTTCTTCAAGGCCGACCAATAGTCTTCCTCCATGGCCTCATCATGGAGGAAGACTATTCTCTTCTTTAAATCTTTTTTATTGGGTTTGAAGTACATATATATGTGCACATACAGTACATGTACATTTTCAGCTCCCCCTGCATCACTTTCAGCTCTTCCCTATTGCCATCCCTGAATGCCCTCTCCGTTGTTACCCAGGGTTTGTTGTTTGGGTGACGCTTCACAGTCCTTGTTGGGACATTGGAGTCCACACAGACGTTGTTACACTCTGTGAGTCCGTCGATGTCGTCTCCATGTGACTCACTAGGTGCGTTTACACGGACAACATTTCTTTATTCCGATCAGAGTTCAGAGTAAACTTGTGATCCGATGCGCCGTGTTCATGGACCCTAAAAATCCGATCCGATTAGGATTTGCGTGTTCATGCATCACACTTTTGATCGGAACAGAATATTCTGACATGCGCAGTTTGACCAAAAGCACCGGAAATGGTAGAAGAAGAAGCGTAGCGTAGCAACTTCCGCTGTGAACAAATCATCGCTCCGCGCTTTCCTGCCTGAAACGTCAGCGTTATTTCGCTCGTTTTCCCCGTTTGCGCTTTTAGTTTCCTCCTTTAATGTCTCCGGCAACATGTTTGTCTCAGATATTGACCAGTTCTGTCTTCCGCCCGCCGTGCTTTTCGCTCGCTCTGCTTCAACTAGCTTCCGGGAATAGCAGCAGCGCGTGTAGCTGACGTCACAGACATGCGCAGTAAGGACGGCTTGTACCGAAACATCGGAATAAGTGTTTTCATGCGCCCTGACCGGGTCACAAATCGGTATAAAGCACCCCTCTCGATCGGGATAGAATTGTGACCGGATCAGGCTGGATTGGGTTAGACTATTCCGGTTAAGGTGTGTCCATGAAGCATTTTTATTCCGATCAGGATTTTAACCGGGTTAAATGTGTCCATGTAAACGCACCTACAGAGTACATCCCATTCCATGGACTCAAAACAGGGTTCCAGGTGGACCAGGCTGATCTTCCCAGGGGGGGGGGGGGGGGGGGGGGGGTGAAGAGCTGTATGCATCCTTAATGTCAGCATACAGCTTGTCCAAAGTCTTCCCCTCCCAGGTTGGACGGTCCACATACTGGGTGAAGGCTGTCGGGGTTTTGTCCATGTTGACATGTTTGACATCCCCAGAGATGGTGATGAGGGTGTTGGGTTGAGACGCCTGGAGCTCTGCCACTGCTCCGTGGGTGACGTCACACGCTGCTGTTGGCTTGGCAGCGTGGGTTGGCCATCAAGTGTAATGGTTTATTTGATATATGAGCTTATTGTCAATGTTCTTTGACTAATCCTGGTTTTGTTCTTCCTCTTCTGCAGCTTTACAGGAATCTGTGGTCTGTGATTATGCAGGGCAGCCAGGTGCTTGAGCGGCCATCCTGGTGGAAGGAGTTCTGCTCAGACAAGCCCGTGGTTGGATCCCTACGTCCAAAACTCTAGGACCGTGACATAAGCTGGACATGTGCCTGTCGTATCCAGAATACCGATGTAAACTGTGTGTTTTCCGACTCACAAACTGTATAACTTCAAATGGAATATCCATATGTACAATGGCTTCGCAAAGGTATTCATAACTTTTCCACATTTTGTCACAACCACAAACATAACTATATTTTATTAGACTGTTATGTAAATGAGCAACACAAAGTGACGAACAATTCTGAACTAGAAAGAAGACTGTCCTATATTTGGCTCAGTCCCTCTTCCCTTCAACCTGGACCTGATCTGTCCTGTCCCTGCTGAAGTGAAAGACTCCGAGAGCATGACGCTGCCACCTTGATGTTTGACAGTAGGCGAGGTGTGTTCAGAATGTTGCCGTTCATCCACACATATCGTTTTGCATTTAGGCCAAGAAGTTATAACTTCACCTCCTTGACACACCCCTAAAACTTTATTCTTGAACGGTCGTGTGTTCCTTGGCCGAAAGTACAGTGGTAATCCAGCCTGGAAGTTACGAAAGTATGGACTACCTTTTCTGCATCTTTTTGGGTGCAATTGTTTGCATGGAGAGAAAGGGGGACTGAATACTTTTGCCCACTACACTTTTCAGTTTTTATTAGTAAAAATAAATGTGTTTCAATTTAAAATCATGTACACTTTTCTTTATACTTCACAATTGTGCGCGGCTTTGTGTTGGTCTTTCACAGAAAATTCCAATAACATATATATATATTTGGTTGTGGTTGTAACGTGACAAAATGTGAAAAGGTTCAGCGGGTATAAATACTTCTGCAAGCCACTGCACATGTTGTTCTTGCTGTATCTCTGCATTTCAGCACAAGATGTTGAGAAGTGTCCAAAATGGTATCAAGTCAGATTTTGTTTGTATCGCTGAAATTCACAAATGACAATGTGCCTCTGAGAGCTTTACAATCTGTACAAGGATTCAAATGTGAATTTATCTTTCCAGAAAAATCCTGAAAATGACTGAATTCACATGACTTGATAGCAATAGCAAAAGTTCAACTCAATACTGTAGTGCAGGAGTCGGTAACCTAAGATGGCTGGTTACGTGAGGGCCTTTACGTTGGCACGCAGAGAATATTAAGATGACAAAATACTGTATTTAATACCTCACAAGAAATGCAGCACACTATATTTTCTGAAATACTAATTGTGGCAACCCCTCACAGGACAAGCCGAAAGTACAGTAGTAGTAGTACAATAATGTTTTAAGCAATTTTAGGCCTATATCAAAGCTTTCTTTCTTATCTAAAATTTTAGAAAGTGGTTTTAACGCAGCTTTTAGATTTTATGTGTCATAATAATATATTTGAGGAGTTTCAGTCTGGTTTTAGAGCACGGCACAGTACAGAAAGGGCACTTCTCAAAGTATCAAACGACCTTCTTTTAGCTGTTGACGGGGGGGACAGTTCCGTCTTAATTCTTTTAGATTTAAGCACGGCTTTTGATACAGTGGACCATGTGATTTTAATTAATCGTTTAAATACATGAGTTGGGATCACGGACAAGGCACTAAGCTGGTTTGAATCGTATCTTTTTAAAAGAACTTTTGCAGTCACCATAGATAACTTTGTTTCCTCTAAAGCACTCATTAGCTGTGGTGTACCGCAAGGTTCGATTTTAGGCCCAATTTTATTTTCAATTTACATGCTTCCGCTGGGCCAGATCATCCGGCGGCATAACGTCTCCTTTCATTGTTATGCAGACGACACACAGATATACCTTCCCCTGAGACCTGGTGACCCAGCAAGCCTAGCTGCTGTTTTTAACCTTCAATTAAATAACTCCAAATCAGAAATCATTCTATTTAACCCCCCTGACCCCTTCTGTCCTTCAGTACTTGGTCCACTATCACACAACCTCAAACCCACTGCAAAAAACCTGGGAGTTATATTTGATCACAATCTGGACTTCACCTCACACATCAATTCTACTGATCGATCGTGCTTCTTTCACCAACTATTGATTACAAAAGTAAAGCACATGCTACAACGGTCAGACCTGGAGAAAGTAATCCACACACTCATCTTCTCAAGACTTGGTACAGCGGAGGCCACGTGGAGGCTGTCTTCTCCATGTGAAGCACTTTGTGGCTTGTTTATTTTTTTAGACTTTGACATTTTTTATTACATATACACAACAACAGTAACAACAACAACAACAACAACAACAACAAAAAACCATAGAACAGGTGAGGGCAAGGTCGCTACAATAATATGATACACAATATATAAAAATGATAGGAAACATATCAGGTACAATTCAAAACAGTCATTCAACGCGGGTCTTAAAGATATAGCAGTCCCATTTTTCCCAGAGTTTATCCCCCGTCTCCTTCTGTAGGCGGAGAGCGAAGGTCATTTTCTCCATATTACAAACAGAGTTAATAATATTTTGAAATAATTTGATAGTAGGAGGGTTTTTCTGGAGCCAGCATTTAGTTATTGCTTTCTTACTTGCGGCCATAAAAATCTTCAGAAGATACTCATCTGTCTTTCTGAGCCCGTCTGGTAATTTCCCGAGGTATAGAAAAATAAAGGAGGATTTAAATAATATTCCAAAAGTTTCAAAGATTAAATGTTCCACACTTCTCCAGAAGGGCTGGAGGAGTGGGCAGGACCAAAATACATGTACAAAATCGGCAGTGTCTGCTCCACACTCCCTCCAACAGGAATACTGCAACCCGCTCGATTTTGTTTTCTGGTGAGGGGTAATAAAAAAACGAATAATATTCTTCCAACAAAAATCTCTCCAAAAAAAGGAATTTGTGGATGAAGTTTGAGTATGCCATATTTGAAGCCACATTTCATCAGATATAATAATGTTGGCTTCTTTTTCCCATCGCTGTTTTATATATGTCGTTGTATTATTATTCATGAGATTAAATCCTTTATACAACTGACCAACAATGCCTCTAGTACCCTTTGAACTATAAGCATCGATGAATAATTGTGTTACCTTTGATGGTTCTATATTGACAGAAGCTCGTATTTCATTATGGAAAAAGTGGCGGATCTGTAAATATCTGTAAAAATCCTCTTTCTCCATCTCATAAGTCCGGCATAGATCATTAAAACTCATTAGCCTTCCTTCCTTTACGATCGAACAGAAGGCAGTGATGCCTTGCTCGGTCCATTGTTTGAACCTGTGGTCCATTGCTGCTGGGAGGAAGTGTGGATGAAACGCCGGCCAGCTCAGAAGTCCAATCTCTCTGTGGAGCTTAAATCTTTTCACCACCCCTGACCATATTATCAAAGAGAAATTAACACATCGATTCCCAAATTGTTGTACTTCAATGGATTTGCTTGGGCAGCCCAATACAGACTGAACTGGTAGGTTTGTTAAAGACAGTTCCATGTCCTTCCATCTGGCCTCGTAGGCTGGGTTGCACCAACACACCAGGGGCCTCAGTTGAGCTGACAGATAGTAATCCTTTAGACAAGGTAGACTCATGCCCCCCCCCCCCTCTCCACCGGCTGCTGCAGTGTCGAATATCTCACTCTTGGCTTTTTGTCATTCCAAACAAATCTTGAAATGTGTCTGTCCCACTCCCTAAATTGCTTAACTGGGATCTCAATTGGCAGAGCTGTGAATAAATATAACAGTCTAGGGAGAACATTCATTTTAACAGTCCGAATTCTGGAGCCCAGGTCCAGAGGGAGCAAGCCCCACCTGCCCAGATCATCATAAACTTCCATGTTAAAATGTTTATAATTAACATCAAACATCTGTGAGAGATCCTTTGTTAGGAACACCCCTAGGTATTTAATTTGCTGTTGTGACCAATTTAATTTATATCTGCCTCTTAGTTGTCTTGAAGGGACAAAATAAAAAGGTAACAGTTGTGTTTCTGGACATTAAGTCTGTAGCCCGAGTATTTCCCGTACATCTCCAGAGTGTTCATTAATAATGGAATGCTGGATTCAGGGTTTTGAAGTGTTACCATAACGTCATCTGCGTACAGAAACATTTTGTTTCTGACATTCCCTGTGGTTATGCCCTGCAGAGCAGGGTCCTCTCTTATTGCCTGTGCCAGTGGCTCGATAAAAAAATTAAAGCGCAGCCCTGTCTACATCCTCGCTGTAGTTTTATACGGTTTGAGAGACAGCCATTAATCTTTATCCTTGCTGTTGGTGAGGAGTAGAGTGTTCCTATAAACAAATCACAAAATAAAAATCTTTTCATAACTTGAAATAAGAAGTCCCATCCCACTGAATTGAAAGCCTTCTCCGCATCAAGGCTGAGAAGGACTGCGCTTGACTTTCGCCGTATATTGTCGTGTTTGCCTGTTACTCATGAAGCCTGTCTGGTCCTCATCGATTAACGACCATTATTGTGTTCAGTCTGTTGGCTAAAATAGCTGCGTATAATTTATAGTCTACATTCAGCACACTAATTGGTCTATATGCTTTACAGTCCATTTTATCCTTCCCCTCCTTTGGTATTACTGATATAAATGCTTCACTCCATGATGGTGGGCGGAGTCAACAGTTCAGGGTGTGGTTGAAGGAGGCTTTCAGCAGAGGAAGTAACATTTCTCTCATGCCTTTGTACCATTCTGGAGGGAACCCATCACAGCCTGGTGATTTATTGGCACTGAGACCCAAAATTCCACCATCAATCTCCTCTATTGTTATTTCACGAACCAATGTATTGTTTTGATCATTTCCTATAGAGGGTAAATCTAATAAAGCTAAAAATTGCTGAATTGAAGAGTCATCTGGCTTATCTGGTTGTGTGTATAGAGATTGATAATATTTTTCAAATGCCTTATGGATTCCCTCCAGTTTATCATATGACTTGTTTGTTATAGGATCCTTGATTTTGTGGATTGAATTTTCATCTCGTTGCTTCCTAAGTTTCCATGCAAGTAATCTAGATGCTTTAGATCCCACCTCATAATGTCGCTGTTTCATAAATCTTAGCTTTTTTTTCAATTTCCTCACTAAGGATCTTATCAATGTCCTGTTTAATTGGCCTCATTTGCTCCAGTGTCGAAGGATCCTGATTGATACTATGCAGTTGTTCCAGATTTTTTAGTTGCGCCTGCAAGTCTGCTAATTTCTTGTCTCTTAGCCTCTTCAGCCTCACACATTTGGCTATGATTTTCCCCCTAAGATATGCTTTAGCAGCATCCCACAGGATTGCAGGATTAACTGTTCCATTATCGTTGAATTCCAAATAGGTCTTTAGTTCCTCTGCTGTTAGCAAGACGGCATGAGCGGTGGGTGGCGAGTAGACAAACAAAAGAGCAGAGAAAGTCCTCAGATGGTCCACGTCACTCTTTATTTCCTCCAAGGCGTGACCTCACCACATCCCCAGCGCCCAAACAGGTGCATTCGTCGCAGACGCTGGGTCCTCGCTCCTCTGGCCGACCCCACATGCCGGGTGTCTGCCAGTATTTAAGCACCTGTTCTAAATTGGGCAATCCCATTACCACCCAGCCACCCCCATCTAGTTTCCCCCTTGGTTTGACCCGGACCTCAAAGTCCTATGGCTGCAGGGACAGGTACCATCCCGTGATGCGGTTGTTAGCGTCCTTCATCCTATGCAGCCACTGCAGAGCGCGGTGATCCGTCTCCAACTCGAAGTGACGTCCAAGCAGGTAGTACCTGAGAGCATTAATGGCCCATTTTACGGCCAAACATTCCTTTTCAACCGTTGAGTACCTCGTTTCACGGTCCAGCAGCCTCCGACTGAGGAAGACAACCGGTCTCCGCTCCCCCTCCTTCACCTGGATCAGGACGGCCCCCAGCCCACTCCGAGAGGCGTCCGTCTGAAGGATAAAGGGCTGGCTGAAGTCTGGACTGCGCAGGACCGGCCCCGTACAGATAGCCCCCTTCAGGTCGTGGAAGGCCCGCTCGCACTCCTCAGTCCAACGCACCCTACTGGGAGCTGCCTTCCTGGTCAAATCCGTCAACACCACCGCCCTTTCGGAAAAGTTAGGCACAAACTTCCGGTACCACCCAATCAGGCCAATAAACCCTCTCACCCCCTTTTTCGTGGTGGGGACCGGGAATGAACGAATGGCCTCCATCTTGTCCACCTGTGGCTTGATCCTCCCAAAGCCGATGGTAAAGCCAAGGTACCGTACTTCCCGATGGGCCACCGCACACTTCCGGGGGTTGATGGTGAGACCAGCCATCCTGATCCTCTGCAAAACCTCCTGGAGGTGGTGCAGGTGTTGTTCCCAGGAGTTACTGTACACCACCACATCGTCCAGATAGGCCGCCGAGAAATCAGACACGTCTCGCAGAAGGTGGTCCATGAGGCGCTGGAAGGTTGCCGGTGCCCCCTGCAGACCAAATGGCATGACTTTGAATTGGTACATACCAAATGGTGTCTTGAATGCTGACAGCTCCCTTGCTTCCGGGGCCAGCGCCAGTTGCCAATAACCCTTGCTGAGGTCCAAGGTGGTGATGTAAACCGCTCCTCCCACTCTCTCCAGCAAATCGTCGATACGTGGCATTGGATATGGATCAAAGTTGGAAACCGCATTCAGGTACCTGAAATCAATGCAAAACCGCAACGAGCCATCCTTCTTAGGGACCAGTACGATAGGACTACACCACTCGCTACTGGACTCCTCAATGACTCCCAGTTCCAGCATCAGCCGGATTTCTGTCCGTAATACCGGCACCAACCGCTCTGGTATCCGGTAACTCTGCCGACGAACGGGGGCATCCCTCTTCAGCCGTATCGTATGCTGGACCAACGAAGTGAAACCCGGGGTTTCCTTGAAAAGAGCGGGGTCCAGCAATGGCTTAATCGATTCCTGCTGAGAGGGGGAGAGGTGGGAGAGGTCAACCACAGCCACCTCCTCGGCACTGGTCGGGAAATACTTCTCAGTAACCTCTTCATCCCGCACCGCTCTGACTAATAACTGCGGTGCCGGCTCGGCCTGGACATGAAACTCCTTCAGCAGGTTCACATGAAAAACCTGATGTTTCTTTCTTCTCTCTGGCATACGGAGTTCATACGTTACTTTCCCAACCTGTCTAGTAACGTCATACGGTCCGTGCCACTTAGCAAGCAGTTTGTTCTCACTTGTCGGCAACAGTAACAGTACCTTCTGGCCCGGACTGAAGATCCTATTTTTAGCCTTCTGGTCGTACCAGGTTTTTTGACGCTGCTGCACCTCTTTCAGGTTCTCCTCAGCCAGGGCCACCATAGCCTCCAACCGCTCCCTCATCTTAATGACGTAGGCTATGATGTTGTCACCCTCAGTCTCTGTTCGCTCCCAGTAGTCCCTCAGGAGATCCAGGGGTCCCCGCACCTGGCGGCCGTACAGCAGTTCAAAAGGCGAGAATCCGGTAGATGATTGTGGGACCTCCCGGTAGGCAAACAGCAGATACGGCAGCCACTGGTCCCAGTCAGCGCCTGTGCTGGAGACAAACTTGCGCAGCATATGCTTCAGGGTCTGGTTATAGCGCTCTACCAACCCGTCCGTTAGGGGATGATACGGTGTGGTCCTAATCCCCTTAATCCCCAACAACTGATAGACCTGCTTCAACAAGTTGGACATGAAGTTTGTACCACAGTCTGTCAGAACTTCCTTCACGACTCCAACTCTGGAAAATAGCTGCACCAGACAATTCGCTATCTGTTTGGCTTTAATTGACCGCAGGGGGAAGGCTTCCGGATATCTGGTAGCGTAGTCACAAACCACTAAAATGAATCGCTTCCCGCTTGAGCTCCGTTCAAGCGGACCGACAATGTCCATGCCAACCCTCTCAAATGGGGTACCGATTATTGGCAGCGGCAGCAGCTGGGCGGGGGCGACACCTTTCCCTGCGGTTAGTTGACATTTCTCACAAGATTTGCAAAAGGCGGAGATCTGGGCATACATACCCGGCCACACAAACCGACGTCCAATCCGAAGGAGCGTTTTCTGGAAAGCCATGTGCCCCGCCCAGGGAATGGAATGACCCAGTTCCATTACCTGCTGCCGGAATTGGTGGGGTAACGCCAGGGCTTCGCGCTGATCCTTAACTTGATATAACATCCCCTTATTAATCACATATCTAGCTTCCTCCAGACAGTTGGTTTCCCCCTGATCCCCCACTTTATCAAACCAACAGTTGAGAGAGGGGTGCTGTCTTTGCAGCGGACCGAGGTCCGACGGGATATCGCATTCAAGGGGCCTGAGGGGTTCGTCCATCTCCTTGTGCTCCCTCACAGAATGTGCGAACTTCTCCTGCCTTTTCTGGGTTTTGGGCTTCCTAGATTTCCCTGGTTTGGACTCCAGCTCCTCCTCCCAAAAGGGAAGCTCTTCAAACGCCACCTTAGCCGCTTGAGCCCAGGTGAGAACATTAAATGTGGTGCCTCGCCCCCCTGCGGCTGTGTCCGAGACCGAGACACCCTCACCGTTCTGTCGCCCGGTGTTACTCTGGAATATGAGGTCAATTAAGGTTGGAACATCGTTTCCCAGTATAACATCATATGGTAATTTGTCGGCTAGGGCTACCTGCAACAAGTATGTTTGTCCCCCTACGGTCAGATACACCTCAGCTGTTGGGTTCCATTTCGGCTTTGAACGCATTATTATTCAATAGTCCAGTATTCAGTCTCCACAGGGTGTTTTTTTTTGGCCTTCTATCTAGGTTAAACTTCAGAGTTAGGCCAGCCACTTTGTGGCTTGTTGTCTGTGAAGGTGATCCATGAATAATATATAATATATAAATAACATTTACTTCCTTACTGAAGCTAAATGATGAGCTCAGGTAACGACCAGCAGGTCGAGCCTCGACGTCACCAACAGCAGAACCTGTCAGGTAAAGATGGACCCTGTTCGGATCATGGGTTCTGTTGTCTCAGCTGAAGAACTCAAGGGGGGACTTTTATTATTCCGTTTGACTCTACCAGGAACATGAGCGCAGTGAAAGTGGAGCAGAAAGCGGAGCAGCATCCGGATCAAACATCAACAGCGGCTCACGTTTCTGTCGGTCCAGAAGTTTTCAGCGTCCAGAACTCAGAACCTGCTGAGACGCTCAAACAAAGACTCTGACGCAGCTTAAAATAAGATCCATTCTACTTTCGCTTTTGATTCACAACCTGTGACAGTTCTGCCGAGTAACAAGCGACGTCATCGCTCAGACTAAATTCTGATTGGCTCAGACTAAATTCTGATTGGCTCAGACGGACGGGGAAGTCCGCTCCTCTCGTGTTTTGTCCTCACTTCACCCTTGATGGTCGGACTGGAAGCTTTAAAGAATCTTGTGGCTGTTCTGTTGTTTGAGCTGCAGATGGGACAGTTCACGATGAAGACCTCGGTTCTGGTTCTGGTTCTGGTTCTGGTTCTGGGTACAGGTGTACCTGGGGCGGTGGGAGGTGAGTTTCTATCCTGCTGTCTGGGTTGACGGTTCTGTTGTTGGACTTCCTGAAATGTTAGGAGTCTAGAAATGTCCAAACGGTACCGACCCGTCATCTTAAAGTTCTTCCTGTAAAGTCCATTTACTTCAGGTCAAACTGGGACAGGAGGACAAAGGTAGTTCTTCCTTCTTTGTCCTCTTTAATTTGATGGGTTCAGAACCTCCGGCTCAGACGGACATCAGACCTGATGACGGAGGTGTGCTGGTGTCGGTCGGTGGTTCTGCTGAGGTCCAACAACAAACCGGTTTAGAGATGGTTTCCAAGCTGCGTCTTCATGATAGAGTTTGTCCACCAGAGAGTGGACAGCTTTATTCTCCAGCTGACAAATGTCCTGATCCGTTTGGATGGGTTCTGACCCGTGTCAGCCTCAGAACCCAGCATGGACTGGACCGCACGGTTTCCACACCGAACTATGAGCAGGGGACGGATTTGTTCAGCATTCTGGACGTGACACAGAAACAGGACGTCCACGTCTTCAGACGACGGCGGAGGTTCTGAGGAGAACAACAATGGAAGTGTCAGAACTCAAAGAGAACAAATCAGAGAACCTTCCTGTTGATACCTGAACAGAACCAACTGTTAGAACCAGGACGAGAAGGAAGAGACGTCAGCTGATGATGGAGGGAATGTTGGAACGTCAGAGGATCAGAATCCGCTCTGAATCCAGACTGTAACGGATATTATAACTGCTGTTATAACTGGTGTTATAACTGGTATTGTAACTGCTGTAATAACTGCTGACTGGTGTTATAACTGGTGTTAGACTGGCGTTCTTTCTTATATAGAACCGTGTCCTTCAAATATTAAAGCTATCAATATTAATGAGAAATATTCATCACAAAATCTGTTGTGAGTGAAACAGGCTTTGGGTTCTGCAGGTTCTGCCCATCAGGACCTGACGGTGTTTCGGGACCGGGTCACACCTTTATTTGTTGTGGTGCTGAAACCCAAATCTTTAGGGTCAAACCGTTTTAATTCACAAACTCTCCGACATCTGGCCTTGAAAATGATGCCAGTTATCAGCTGATGGTGGAAAATGACCAGCGGGACTTTGTGAAACCATAGAAGAAGAAGTTCTGCTGGGTTTCAGCTGCAGGAGCCTCAGAGTTCAAACCTGTGATCAGAACCAGAAGTTGTCATCGGTCACAGGTTCAGGTGTGAGTGGAGAGCAGGAAGTGATGTCATCAGGTGGAAACAGGTTCAACCTTCAGATCGTGATTCTGTTTTTTCTTTCAGAGACTCACTCTTTGAAGTATTTCGAGACGGCGTCTTCTGGAGTCTCAAACTTCCCGGAGTATGTGTCCGTTGGTTTGATGGATGACGTCCAGATGTATCACTATGACAGTAAGACCAAGAGAGCAGAACCCAAACAGGACTGGATGGACAAAGTCACAGCAGAGGATCCAGAGTACTGGACCCGACAGACGAGGAACGAAGTGGGGAAACAAGAACAGAACAAATTCAACATGGAAACTTTAAGGAAGCGCTTCAACCAATCAGAAGGTTTGTTTGTGTTTATTAAATGTTGTGTTCATGCTGTAGGAAGTAAACACACACACACACACACACACACACACATACACACACACACACACACATACACACCTCTGCAGGAACCCTTTTGCATCACTGCTGGGTTTCTAAAGCTCCGGGACACAGACTGGTTCTGCTGGTTCTGCTGGTTCTGCTGGGTCCAGTGAGGACCAGGTCGATGACTGGAGTCTGTCTCTCTCTCAGGTGTCCACATTTTCCAGCGGATGTACGGCTGTGAGTGGGACGATGAGACTGGAGAGGTCACTGGTTTTCATCAGCATGGTTATAATGGAGAAGACTTCATCGTCCTGGACCTGAAGACGGAGACATGGATCGCTCCCAGTCCTCAGGCTGTCATCACCAAACAGAGATTGGATCATAATAGAGCTTGGATGGAATACAACAAGTATTACTTCACCCAGGTGTGTCCTGAGTGGGGGAGGAAGTATCTGGAGTATGGGAGGAGCTCTCTGCTGAGAACAGGTAGAAGCACATCACCTGGTGGAGTTTCAAACCAACAACCTTCATGTTCCTCTGCTGTTTCTGACCCTCACACAGAGACACACTCTGTCCTTTACCTCTCTGTCCTCCTTCTCTTTCCTTCAGTCTTCTTCTCCTCTGCTCCTCCCTTCTTTTGTCGCCTCCTCTCCTCTGAGGTTTATTTGCGTTGTTTCAGTGTCTCTGGCGACAACAGTGACTCCTGATGACGTGTCTGTCTCCTCCTCCAGATCTCCCCTCTCTAACGTGTCTTTGTCTCCTCCTCCAGCGCTCCCCTCTCTAACGTGTCTTTGTCTCCTCCTTCAGAGCTCGCCTCTCAAACGTGTCTTTGTCCCCTCCTCCAGAGCTCCCCTCTCTAACGTGTCTTTGTCTTCTCCAGAGCTCCTCTCTCTAACGTGTCTTTGTCTCCTCCTCCAGCGCTCCCCTCTCTAACGTGTCTTTGTCTCCTCCTCCAGAGCTCCCCTCTATAACGTGTCTTTGTCTCCTCCTCCAGAGCTCCCCTCTCTAATGTGTCTTTGTCTTCTCCAGAGCTCCTCTCTCTAACGTGTCTTTGTCTCCTCCTCCAGAGCTCCCCTCTCTAACGTGTCTTTGTCTCCTCCTCCAGAGCTCCCCTCTCTAACGTGTCTTTGTCTCCTCCTCCAGAGCTCCCCTCTCTAACGTGTCTTTGTCTCCTCCTCCAGAGCTCCCCTCTCTAACGTGTCTTTGTCTCCTCCTCCAGAGCTCCCCTCTCTAACGTGTCTTTGTCTCCTCCTCCAGAGCTCCCCTCTATAACGTGTCTTTGTCTCCTCCTCCAGAGCTCCCCTCTCTAACGTGTCTTTGTCTCCTCCTCCAGAGCTCCCCTCTATAACGTGTCTTTGTCTTCTCCTCCAGAGCTTCCCACTATAACGTGTCTTTGTCTCCTCCTCCAGAGCTCCCCTCTCTAACGTGTCTTTGTCTCCTCCTCCAGAGCTCCCCTCAGTGTTTCTCCTCCAGAAGACTCCTTCCTCTCCCGTCAGCTGCTTCGCTACAGGTTTCTACCCAGACAGAGCCGCTCTCTTCTGGAGGAAGGATGGGGAGGAGCTTCATGAGGAGGTGGAGCACGGAGAGATCCTCCCCAACCATGACGGAACCTTCCAGATGAGTGTGGACCTGGACCTTTCATCGGCGGCGGCTGAAGACTGGAGGAGGTACGACTGTGTGTTCCAGCTCTTCGGTGTGAAGGACGACTTGGTCACCAGACTGGACAAGGGAAAGATCTGGACCAACTGGGGTGAGACTGGGATCAGGGGGTGAAGGTGGGGACACATTTCTGTCTCTCTGATGGTCCAGATCATGGGTTTGAAGAGTTGGACAGAAGTTTTGTTTCTTTTATTGTCGTTTGCTGTTTTCTGTGTAACTTTAGAGTTCAGATAATCAATAACCCACCCGGGACCCAGACAACGGTACCAGAACCCTAACCCGGTACCTGCAGAGAAGACGGAAGCCTTTGAATCAGTGATAGTTCTGTTGGTGGTGGCCGTCCGATGTCCACTGGGCTTTCATTCATGCAGGACGATGTCAGTAAAGTCAGTTCATGTCCTCAGCGGAGGAGGTTCTGATTGGACCTGGATCTGTTAGCAGGATGATCCAGAACTGCGGAGGAGGTTCTGATAGGACCTGGATCTGTTAGCAGGATGATCCAGAACCCAGTGAATGTTGACGTGAAGCTAGGAGGGTGGGACACGGGTCCAACATGAAGTCCTTCAGTACCGTGGGAAGACACGTTGATTCTAACGCTCCTTTATGGAATCAGCGTTCTTCACCACGTTCCTTCGTTTCTCCAGAAGCTGGGATGTAAAACGTTCCCCATATTCCTGATGTGGACCAGGATGTTATCAGAACCTTGTGTTTCTCCATGAGGACAGGTCCACAGAGCTGTGGGACTGTCCAGCCTCAGCAGAGGGACGCAGCGTTCCAGCGCTTCGGAGGTTTCAGTCTGGAGTTGGAGAAAAAGTCTTTTGGATCCATTTCATTTTTCAGAAGTTTCTAGTTTTAAAGTCAAACCTCTGTCAGAACATTAGAACACACTAGAACATTAGAACATTGGACGAGTCTCCCTGAGACTGGAACCAACATCAGGACAGAAAGCAGCACAGACCGTCCTCCTGTGGACAGGTGGACATGAAACCACCTAAACAGGACGGCAGGACCACCAACCAGGTGGTGTCCGTCTGCAGGACGGTTCTGTTGGGACATGGACGTTGTTCTCTGACTCGTTGTTTTCTGCTCTCCAGAGGAACCCACTAACGCGAACGCCATCATCATCATCGTCATCACTGCAGCGGTTCTTCTCGTCCTCACGGCTGCCGTTGGATTCAAGCTGTACAGACAGAGGACAGGTGAGCGACCCAGACAGAACCAGTCTCTGTCTCCTGGCTTTGATTGGACACTTTGACCTGATGAAGCAAACAGGAGGTGGTTTCAGCTTCAGAGTCCAGAACCACGATGACGGACCAGGGAAGACAGTCGTGCTGTGTTGACCCTTGAGTAACTCCTGGACAGTTTAGTCCATTTCAGAAATTCTAAACTCCCTCCAGGACAACCACCGTCCTCTTTGGTGAGGCGGAGTCACAAAATCTCAACGTCCATAATTTGACTGTGTAATCCATGTTTAACCTGTCCACGACCCTTCAGACAAACATGTCCATTTGTTCTACATAGTGTCCAAGAAAAGGTCACAGAGGGGTGATTTTTGAAAGGGGGGTAATTTGGGCTTAAATTTGAAAACCCATATTTCCCGCCGCCGTTTGTCTGTCCGGCTGTTAGTAAGATAACTCAAAAGGTTCTGGACGGATCTGGATGAAGTTTCCAGGATTTGTCGGGAATGTTTCCAGGAACAGATGATTACATTTAGGTGATGATCCAGAAGAGATCCTGGATTCTGGATCACTTGGAACTATTTGTTAATATTGCAGTCAATGGAGATTCAAAATATTTTCCTCAATATCTCAGTTGATTATTTATCAATGTTTATGGAATTTGACACAGTCATGCAGGGTGGGGGTGGGGTGTCTCTATCTCTCCAACTGGATCAGGTGCAGAATGAGGTCAGGAAAAATATTACATTTTACAGGTGGACATTTTGTCCACTTGAAGGGTCATGAATGGGACTGTTTTTGTAACACAAGCGTTAAACTGTCCCCGGTTCCTCTCGGAGGACGTCCCGTTCTTCGTCTCCTCTGTTTAGCAGCAGCTACTTTTGTTTGATGGAGTGTTGCTGGTGATCCACTCGCATCCTTTCACCTGCAACTGTGAGCGGTGGACTGATGCGTCTTTGTTATCCAGGTAAACCTCGTCCACCTTCTGAGGACAGCGCTGAGCTCACGAAGAGACTGCAGCCAGAGGTGGACATGCAGCTGGAGTTGGACATGCAGCTGGAGGCGGACATGCAGCCAGAGGTCTTCATCCAGCCGGCGCGCGTTGGGACAAGGACAGAATGAACGCAGTGAGTGTCTTCGTGTGTGAAACTATGTGTAGAAGAACCTTCTGACACGGGGAGATTATTCTCTGTCAGACTTGTGAGACAAGATAGTCTTTGTCCTTTGGTGTCTTTTCCACAACAAAAGGTGAAGCTGTTTCACCTGAAGGGATCTGAGGTTGTTGGACAAAGACAATGAGTCCACCTGGACATTTAAGGTGGACTGATCGGGTTCGGGTGTGGCTTCGTGGCGTTTCTGCTCAGTTCTGTTGGTTCTGTCTCCGCAGGGTTCTGGGACAAGGAGCGGTGTCCCCACATCATCCTGTTTGAACTGGAGTCCACCGGGTCTTCACCAGAACACGATCCGATCAAAGACATCAGCGACGAGGATCCAGTGATCGATACTTATTGATTAGAGTCTAAACGGTGTCATTTAAATATTTCGGGGATTGTTCTCGTCTCTCTTCTCTGGAGACGTCAAACAGGATCTTTAAGACTGTCTTCATCCGACGTCCTTAGAACGTCCTCCATCGTTACACTCTAACTCTTCGGCTGCTGGGTTGTTTGTGCTTTCCCTTTGTCCTATTGGTCCTCCTGGGGTCATGTGATCTGAGACGAGAGACATCTGACGGCCTCTAGAGTCGTCTCTGCTGTCCGTCCTCAGAAATCCTTCCTTTGCTTCCAGTCCTCCTGGAACCTGCGGCGGGACTTGGACACTAACGAGTCCGGAGGTGTCGGAGTAAACGGGCGTGTCTTTGTTCCTCCTGGACTCCGCCCCTCCCCCAGTGCTTCCTGTCTGTTCACGGATCACAATCACTTCCTGTGTTGTTAACGAGACGAAGGCTGAAGTCGTCCTGCTGGTTCCTTTCTTTAGACAGAAAGTTCTGCTTTACAATAAAATCCCACATTTCCCACCTGTTTCTTCCCATGAATATTCCCAGTCTCATTGCTCCATCTCCAATCCCATGAATATTCCCAGTCTCATTGCTCCGTCTCCAATCCCATGAATATTCCCAGTCCGATTGGTCCGTCTCCAATCCCATGAATATTTCTAGTCTCATTGCTCCGTCTCCAATCCCGTGAATATTCCCAGTCCGATTGCTCCATCTCCAATCCATGAATATTCCCAGTCTGATTGATCCGTCTCCAATCCCGTGAATATTCCCAGTCTGATTGCTCCGTCTCCAATCCCTTGAATATTCCCAGTCCCATTGCTCCATCTCCAATCCAATGAATATTCCCAGTCTCATTGCCCCGTCTCCAAACCATGAATATTCCCAGTCTCATTGCTCCGTCTCCAATCCCGTGAATATTTCTAGTCTCATTGCTCCGTCTCCAATCCCGTGAATATTCCCAGTCCAATTGCTCTGTCTCCAATCCCATGAATATTCCCAGTCTGATTGATCCGTCTCAAATCCCGTGAATATTCCCAGTCTGATTGCTCCATCTCCAATCCCGTGAATATTCCCAGTCCGATTGCTCCGTCTCCAATCCCGTGAATATTCCCAGTCCGATTGCTCCGTCTCCAATCCCATGAATATTCCCAGTCTGATTGATCCGTCTCAAATCCCGTGAATATTCCCAGTCCGATTGCTCCGTCTCCAATCCCATGAATATTCCCAGTCTGATTGCTCCGTCTCCAATCCCATGATTATTCCTAGTCTCATTGCTCCGTCTCTAATCCCGTGAATATTCCCAGTCCGATTGGTCCGTCTTCAATCCCGTGAATATTCCTAGTCTCATTGCTCCGTCTCCAATCCCATGAATATTCCCTGTCCGATTGGTCCGTCTCCAATCCCATGAATATTCCTAGTCTCATTGCTCCGTCTCCAATCCCATGAATATTCCCTGTCCGATTGGTCCGTCTCCAATCCCATGAATATTCCTAGTCTCATTGCTCCGTCTCCAATCCCGTGAATATTCCCCGTCCAATTGCTCCGTCTCCAATCCCATGAATATTCCCTGTCCGATTGGTCCGTCTCCAATCCCATGAATATTCCTAGTCTCATTGCTCCGTCTCCAATCCCATGAATATTCCCTGTCCGATTGGTCCGTCTCCAATCCCATGAATATTCCTAGTCTCATTGCTCCGTCTCCAATCCCGTGAATATTTCTAGTCTCATTGCTCCGTCTCCAATCCCGTGAATATTCCCAGTCCAATTGCTCCGTCTCCAATCCCATGAATATTCCCAGTCTCATTGATCCGTCTCAAATCCCGTGAATATTCCCAGTCCAATTGCTCCGTCTCCAATCCCATGAATATTCCCAGTCTCATTGATCCGTCTCAAATCCCGTGAATATTCCCAGTCCGATTGCTCCGTCTCCAATCCCGTGAATATTCCCAGTCTCATTGCTCCGTCTCCAATCCCGTGAATATTTCTAGTCTCATTGCTCCGTCTCCAATCCCGTGAATATTCCCAGTCCAATTGCTCCGTCTCCAATCCCATGAATATTCCCAGTCTCATTGATCCGTCTCAAATCCCGTGAATATTCCCAGTCCAATTGCTCCGTCTCCAATCCCATGAATATTCCCAGTCTCATTGATCCGTCTCAAATCCCGTGAATATTCCCAGTCCGATTGCTCCGTCTCCAATCCCGTGAATATTCCCAGTCTGATTGCTCCGTCTCCAATCCCGTGAATATTCCTAGTCTCATTGCTACGTCTCCAATCCCGTGAATATTCCCAGTCCGATTGATCCGTCTCAAATCCCGTGAATATTCCCAGTCCGATTGCTCCGTCTCCAATCCCATGAATATTCCCAGTCTGATTGCTCCGTCTCCAATCCCATGAATATTCCCAGTCTGATTGATCCATCTCAAATCCCGTGAATATTCCTAGTCCGATTGCTCCGTCTCCAATCCCATGAATATTCCCAGTCTGATTGATCCATCTCCAATCCCGTGAATATTCCCAGTCCGATTGCTCCTCCAATCCCGTGAATATTCCCAGTCTGATTGATCCGTCTCCAATCCCGTGAATATTCCCAGTCTGATTGCTCCGTCTCCAATCCCGTGAATATTCCCAGTCCGATTGCTCCTTCTCCAATCGCATGAATATTCCCAGTCCGATTGCTCCTTCTCCAATCCCGTGAATATTCCCAGTCCGATTGATCCATCTCCAATCCCGTGAATATTCCCAGTCCGATTGGTCCGTCTCCAATCCCGTGAATATTCCCAGTCCGATTGCTCCATCTCCAATCCCGTGAATATTCCCAGTCTGATTGCTCCGTCTCCAATCCCATGAATATTCCCAGTCCGATTGCTCCTTCTCCAATCCCGTGAATATTCCCAGTCCGATTGCTCCATCTCCAATCCCGTGAATATTCCCAGTCTGATTGCTCCGTCTCCAATCCCATGAATATTCCCAGTCCCATTGCTCCATCTCCAATCCAATGAATATTCCCAGTCCCATTGCTCCATCTCCATTCCAATGAATATTCCCAGTCTCATTGATCCGTCAACACCCTGTCCTGTCAATAAACTCACTCCAGGGAGTTTTGTCCTTGGGGGTCTTCCTTATGGTTTCCCAACTTCCTGGTGTTGTGGGTGTGACAGTTCTGCTTGCAACCTGCTAGCCGCTGGAGACGTGACTATTTGCACCTGGGTAAAAGCTTAAAGGGAACCTCAACTGTAACTACAAATCGGTCTAAAAGTACATTTACAAAAATATATAAAAATTTCTCCTAAGTTATCAAATCCGTTTTGTTTACAACATAAATTCATACGTGGTCGCCGCCATGTTTTCGCGTGCACATTGATGACGTCAATGGGTTAGGGGTATGGTAACGACATTGCTCAGACCCCCCTATGTTCAGACAAGATCCAGCATTGAAGTAGTTTATGAAAATGTGAAAGGTTTATAGGAATCCTTTCCACTTTGTAATTACCTCCTAACAGTGGTCGCAACACAGTCGTAGTAACCTGAGCGGTTCTGTCGCCGACGTCACGGAATGGCGACGTAGTTTTGAAGCCGCTGACGTTGAAAATGTTATATTATCTCATAAAGAAGATGCATTATGTCATGGTAAATTTACATAAAGTTTGTGTCGTATCTTGAGCCCTTTCAACTTGATGAGAGAGGCATACTGAATGCATGAAAGAACAAACCATGGTTCATCCGGATCAAAGGGGGAATCCATTAATCTGCTCATTGGTGATCCACTCGAAATTCATTCCACCTGAAAAAAGCTGTCGTTTTATTTTGAAGGAAAAAGCCTGAAACAGGAAGTCTTGTCTCTGGACGTTCATATTTCTTGATCCTCGATGATCTCTGTATTTTTCCTTTGCTCCCTTTCCTGGAGTTAATCTGTTTTGAATCTGTTGCTGTTCCCATAGCAACAGATTAAACAAGTAAACTCATCCATAAAATAATGTGATGCATAAAATGGTTAAACAAATGACCTGTAAATCTTTTTTTAATTCTGAGCCATCCTGAGGGGGAGGAGCCTCTCAGTTGCCAGAGGGTTACCATGGAGACATACTTTGGTCAATGTTTGTTCCTGTAACTTTGTATAATTTCTTTCCTGTGTTGTGTTGTGTAGCACTTCCTCTTCTGTCGTATGTCCTTAGACCTTCAGCTCTGTAGCAGCAAGCCAGTCCAGTGTGTCATTGTCCAAGTCAATTAAGCCCTGATCACCATTTGGCCGGCGGTATATGGGGCAGCTGGTCAGCACGTGGTCCACAGTCTGTGATGGATCCCCACATTCACAGTGGGCACTGTCTGCAAGACCCCACTTCTGCATTGTTGCACCAAAGCGTCCAACTCCTGTCCGCAGCCGGTTGAGGGTATTCCCATCCTTGCGGAGTAGGTCCTGGCCAGGAACATCTGTTGGATGCTCAATGCAGCGGTGGAGCCATGATGGTACTGCCGCCTTCCACTGGTCCCTCCATCTGGCCTTCACCCAGGATTCCTTAGACATGTCAGCTGGTGTTGTGCGAAGCAGTTCCTGGGCCTGTGCGGCAAAAGGGCGACTGGACTTGAGGCGGGTATGATGTGGCGTCTCCATGACAACCTTGTGGAGGAGGTGGGATTCGCTCAGATGTGCCTTCCAAGCGAGAGCTAGTATGGCTGCGTCTCGCCTGATCTCTGCTGGGGTGATTCCAGCAAGGACCGGTTGGTTGGTTGGAGTGGCACGTAGGCATCCGGAGACAGTCCGTAGTGTGCTATTAAGGGCAGCGTCCAGCTTTTGGAAATGGGTGCTACGGCTCGAGACTGGGGCAGAGTATTCAGTAGCAGGAAGGACCAGGGCCTCGGTGGAGGCTCCCCACGTGGTTCCGGCTAAACGCAGCATCAGTGCTGCACGGGCAGTGGTCTTTCCTTTCACACTGTCCAGATGTTGTTTAAACCAGTGGTCCCCAACCACCGGGCCGCGGCCCGGTACCGGTCCGTGAGGCATTTGTTACCGGGCCGCACAGAAAGAATAAATAATGTATGCAATTTAAGTTGTATCGATTATTAGCGTCTAAAGGGTGTTTTATTTTGAAAAACAACTGGATTTTCGCCAACGTAAAATTCACCTGTGAATTGTCATGCTTTACGTGATACGTTACTAAAAACAGACGTAAACTAGCGAAAATAAAATTACAAAACAAACGTTTTTGCAGAGCTTCTTTGCTAATGGAAAGTCCAACCCAGAAGTAAAAGACCTGAAGCCTGGATTAAAACACAAGAATGTGGTATTTATTAAACAAAAAATGTGAACATGAAGGACAGAAGTAATTATTGGGACCATAATTTATGGTGAGTAGATATTGGTGTAATACTTGTTTATAATAGTTATTGCAAGTGCATAATATAACGTTTATTGTTAAGAATATATTCATTTTTCTTTTTATTTAATTACACCCCCGGTCCGCGAAATAATTGACCGGCAAGAAACCGGTCCGTGTCAGGAAAGAGGTTGGGGACCGCTGGTTTAAAGGACAATGTTCTGTCGAGCTTCACGCCAAGGTGTGTCGGGGAGGACTGGGACTGTAGCTGTGCATCGTCAACGATGATGTTGGCTTCACGTGTTGCTTCCCTGTTGTAGAGGTGGAACATTGTTGCAACAGTCTTCTCGACTCTGAGCTTGAGTCGCCAGTCCTTCAGATAAGAGGATAGGATGGCCATATCCTCTGTAAGGCCTTCCTCTACTGCTTCCCAAGAGGGTTTGATAAGCAGGATTGCCATGTCGTCTGCATAGCCAGACGACATACTTATATACAAGGACGGCATACTTCGTTGATGTTGTTAGGGGTAGGTCGTGGATGTAGATAACAATAATGCTTGATTTTATATAGCACTTTTCTCGGTACCCAAAGACGCTTCACATTGTGTATTATTCATTCACACCATACTTGGTGGTGGAGCTACTAGCCACAGCTGCCCTGGGGCAGGCTGACAGGAGCGAGGCTGCCAATTTGCGCCATCGGCCCTCCTGACCACCACCAACATTCACTCGCTCACTACATTCACACAGGCAATGTGGGTGAAGTGTCTTGCCCAAGGACACAACGACAGTGGACATGTGAAGGTCGGGAATCGAATCGAACAGCCAACCTCTCGATCATAGGACGACCCGCTCAACCACCTGCGCCACCATCGCCCTAGATGTTAAATAACATCGGTGCCAGCACAGAGCCCTGTGGGACACCGTTCCTGAGCTTTCTCACCCTACTGCTTTGGCCGTTGCTGGTCTGGAGCTTAAAGCTGCAGTTGCTCAGCATCTCCACAATGAAGCTCACCAGGTGCTTGTCCGGGATGGTCTTCAGAAGCTTCATATGTAGCCAGCGCAGCCAGACAGTGTCAGGCAGCTGTGAGGTCCAAGACGACGGCACCAGCCTTTTGTTCTTTGGGGAGCTGGGGGTCGATCACTGGGGTGAGGCAAGCCAGGATGAGGCGTTCCAGCAGTTTGAAGGGTACACACAGAAGGGAGATTGGCCCGTATCCCTTTGAGTCATCGCTTAGCTTGTTGGGATTCGGCAGAGTCCGGCGCTGTGTTTCCTTACCAGCTTTGTAATTACTGAAAACCTTCAGTAAACTTGATTCGTTTTATATTCCTGACTCATCATTGAATAAACACCTCCAACACGAGATATAATAAAAGAACCGAGGAAAAGCAGAAACCCAACAGCTTAAAGAGCATGCAACCTTGCAACTACTCTTTCGCGACATGCGGAGGCAGGGCCGGCTCTAGGCATAGGCGAGCTAGGCGATTGCCTAGGGCGCCACCTGCTGGAGGGGGCGCCACTCCAAGCCTCGAAAATATATATATATATATAAATAAATTAAAAAAAAGGAAAATAATAAACTAATAAACGTATGTTAGAAAGCCCATATTATTAGTTTGGCGTTGCACGGCTCATAGACGCGTTTTCAGCCGATAATTGTTCGTTCTGACGTGAGTTGTCACATGTCCCATGTTCGTGAACACACCATGGTTCTCCGACGCCTTGAATGCGTCATCTCCGTGTGCAGCAAGCTGGAACAGTTTCCCTCTCCAGACGACGGTAGAACGCCATTATACCGTGTGTAGCTCTTTGCATGACGACACAGACACAGGTTGGTTCTCTGAAACGGGCGTTTATTGCTCTTCTCTTTTTCTCTCCTTCTGTCATACACCGTACGCCGTGAAAACTACATTAAATGTACACAACGAAGAAATATTAATACATTGCACGACAGTGACGTGCGGTGGGGTTCGTGTCTGGTGAGGCACAGTCAGATTTACAAATAAATGAACCTACAGCTTGTTCATCATTTGATTGGAAACATTTAACGTGTTGATCAGTTAAAGTTTAACTGATGTTTAACTGTTAAACATATGTTCTGAGACGGGTGTGGGTGAGGGGGCGTGTCGCCGTCCAGCTGGGGCTGCAGAGAGAGAGAGAGAGAGAGAGAGAGAGAGAGAGAGATGGAGGAAAAGCTGGGCTTCATTTGACAGCTTATGTTCTCCAGAACGTTACAGAACACTCGTTCACATCCAATGGACTCTGTCAGGCCCAGTCCGCCGCGGTTCTGCTCGAATCGGTCCCGCAATTTGACCATGAATACGCGCGGTCGCTGCTCGTGTTTGGAGGCTTCTCGGTAAATTCTTCATGTCGCAATATCCCATCCGAGTCCAGACATCTTCAGAAGTTGAGAAAAGAAGGCAAGAAAAGCAGAAAAGACGGGTTCTTGCTTGACGTCCAGACATCCAGACAGCCAGCGCTTCCGTGTTTACAAGCCTGTCTTGAACGAGCGGATCAGCTGATGAGTTCGCTGAATCACTCACGGGTCTCCTATGGGCTGAAGGCAGTATTACATGTGGCCTCATTCTGCAGTATTTTAATGCCGCTGAGCACAAGAATACGTGACGCACTAATTGTATTATTTAAAATAAAAAAATCATAAAATATACAATATAATATCACTGATGTTATATTATATATTATATGATTTTTATATTATTTTTAATAATACAAATACATGATTTTTATATGATTTTATATGATGACAGGTGAGGCTGTGCCTCACCTGCCTCCACTGACTGCACGTCACTGTTGCACGATACGTAACAAACAATATTGAGTGCCACACGCTAGCTGGCGCTAGCTAACAATACTACAAATACCTCGTTGGCCGCTTGTCCTGAAAAGAGTAAAAATACAATTCTCTGGGTGTTCTGCGTCGATGCTTAGACCCCAGACGGTGAAACCAAAAATACAAACAAAAGGATGTCTTCAATAAAGCACCATCTTCATACGAACGTCAAAACAACCACAGCGCCAGCAGTCTTAGTGTTGCGCTTCACCTAACTCCGTCGTAGCAACACATGTGACGGCAAACATTAGTTCCGGTCGTACACAAGAAACAGACGTGCGGGAAAATAACCACAACCAACATCTTAATGAACATTTTAGGTCAACAAATTAATTAGTGCATTTCAATAGCAGTAACACCATGGCTTATCTGTCTTTACAGATATTCTCTACTTCTTTCTGTTCAGTGATGTGCGTACATGCCAGAAGAACACAGCATAATAAATCGAGCTTTATTTGTGCCACGCAGTGCACACACAGTAAATCTGGTGGTAGCTGATGGGCAAAAAGCTCTGCAGATGCCAGTGGTTACTTTGGCTTCCTGCAGAAGCTTTTCACACTATTTTCTGCCTCCACTCAGAGATGGTCCATCTTAAGAACACATGTCTACACAACACTGAAATCCTGGTCAGATACTAGGTGGGAAAGTCGGATCAACAGTGTACAGGCTGTGAGATACCAGGCTGCAAAAGTCAGAGATGCACTTTTGGAAGTGAGAGACCACACCACAGATCCGGTGATAAAAATTGAGGCACAGTCTTTAGCTGAAGAGGTTGCATCATACCGTTTCTCTGTCTGTACTGTGATATGGGATGACATCCTGACAGAAATTCAGCATGTCAACAAGTTATTGCAGTCTGAGACAATGCAGACGGATGTTGCAGTTGATCTCCTGAAGAAAACTGAAGCCTCTCTTACCAGCTACAGAGACACTGGATGGGTAAATCATTCCCAGATTTGCCAAAACCCAAAATGACCAACTTGGAACTTCTCAGTTTCATACAGGAGAAGAAACTGAAGGAGATTTATCCCAACATGTGGGTGGCCGTGAGAATTGCTCTCACTACTCCAGTGACAGTTGCTGCTGCAGAGAGGAGCTTCTCCAAACTAAAGCTTATAAAAACTTACCTGAGATCCACGATGTCACAAGAGCGTCTCAATGGACTTGCTTTAATAAGCATAAATCATGAGCTTTCAAGACAGGTATCATTTGATGATACCACCGATGCCTTTGCTGCAAGGAAGTCCAGACGTGTAAAATTTAAAATGTAAGCTATCATGGCAAAATTATTTGCTATGTATCTGTTTTGCATTGTTTGTGTGGAAGCTGTCAGGACTTTTAATTTCCTCTTAATCTGAACAGTAACCCTGTTTTATTTCTGTTTATTTATTTTATTTTATTTTATTATTATTTAATTATTATTTGTATTGTATAGCGTGTGCTAGTTGTTTTGAAGAATAATTAAACTTTTAAGGTCCGTCATATGGCTGTTGTTATTAATGTTTTATATATATTATGTTTGCCGTTATGGGGGGGGGGGGGGGCACAAAATCATAATCTTGCCTAGGGCACCAAAATGGCCATGTTTAAGTTCTAGACTCATTATGGACTTGAATTCAACACATTCACTAGAAATGACCTCCAGAATGTGGGTTCTGCAGAACAGCCTCACAGTAATGACCTCCAGAATGTGGGTTCTGCAGAACAGCCACACCCTTTAATGACCTCCAGAATGTGGCTTCTGCAGAACAGCCTCACACAGTAATGACCTCCAAAATGTGGCTTCTGCAGAACAGCCTCACAGTAATGACCTCCAGAATGTGGCTTCTGCAGAACAGCCTCACACTTTAATGACCTCCAGAATGTGGGTTCTGCAGAACAGCCTCACAGTAATGACCTCCAGAATGTGGCTTCTGCAGAACAGCCTCACAGTAATGACCTCCAGAATGTGGCTTCTGCAGAACAGCCTCACAGTAATGACCTCCAGAATGTGGGTTCTGCAGAACAGCCTCACAGTAATGACCACCAGAATGTGGGTTCTGCAGAACAGCCTCACAGTAATGACCACCAGAATGTGGCTTCTGCAGAACAGCCTCACACTTTAATGACCTCCAGAATGTGGGTTCTGCAGAACAGCCTCACACTTCTCTGCCAGTGCAGCAATGTCTGCTGCTCCATACTCAGAAGTGACGTCAGAGCTCAGTGCCTGGACGTCAAAAACAGACGACGACTCCTTCATCCTCTGGAAAACGTGCGTCGCTCGAAAAAGATAATTATTATGTTCTTTTTCTCATGGAACCCTCAGTCTGAATGCAAGAAGATGGACCATAAGATGGCTGACCTCCCCACTGGTCCTCTGGATTTGTACAGAAAAAAGGCCTCTTTCAATTGGAAGGATATGCTGATTTTCATAGAGGGAGAGGAATTGCATTCATTCAAGGTATTAAATATTCCTTTTTAAATATGAATAAATCTGTATCCTGGTTACTTATTTGTAGACAGCTGCATGCCGCTTGTACCCGCAACCTTGTGTACACGGGTTGACTTGTTGTCTGAGAGAAGTGCAAGGATGGCTGCATCGTCTGAGTATTTGAGATATGATGTGGTGGATGAGATGCTGAGGCAGTCATTGAGGATGTACAGGAAGGGGCTCAGTACACATCCCTGTGGCACCCCAGTATTAATGGTACAGATGTGGTTGTACCCACCCTTACTGCTTGCAGTCTGTCGGTGAGGAAGTTGTGGATCAGGTGGATCAGATGGGGAGGCGTGTTGAGTTGGTGTAGTTTCCGGATCAGCAGGTGTTTCTGTCGGGTGTTGAAGGTGGAACTAAAGTCCACAAAGAGTATCCTGGCAAAGTTACCTGGGGAGTCCAGGTGCTGTAGGAGAAGGTGTAGCAGGCAATTGGGGGGGGGGGGGGGGGTCCAGGTGTGGGGTGAAAAATGGAAGGATGATATTCACCAGCACTTAATTACTATGGGTGTTAGGGCTATGGGGCGGTAGTGATTGAATTCTGTGGGTCTGTTTTTTTTGTAGCGGGATCACTCATAGCCGGACAGACACAGAGTCTGTCTGGGTAAAGATCATTTATCCCAGAGCTAAACCTCTGGTCATTGGCGTAGTATACAGACCCCCAGACCAAAAATCATTCTATGATTTGTTGGAGAAGCATGTGATCGGCTTGGGAAGCTCGGAGGTCATTCTGATAGGAGATTGTAACACCAATGTCCTTCGGAAAGACACCCCGACTTTCAAATCCTTCAGCAGCTTCTGTAATCTGCATAACTTTACCCAGCTGATTCAGCAATTTACAAGGGTAAGCACCACTTCTAGAACCATCATAGACCTAATCCTGACATCGGACAAATCTAGAATCAAAAACAGTGGTGTCATCGAGTGCAATCTAAGTGATCACAACATGATCTTCTGCACTCGAAAAATTCATAGACCTGCAGCCCATTGTAACACCACAATAAACTGCAGAACCATGAAGCATTACTCCTCAGAAGCTCTAACAACAGTGCTGAAGGAAACTGATTGGTCTGAAACTTTAAACTCCGCCTCTGTCGAGGGGACCTGGTCTTCCTTTAAATCTGCATTTCTGTCTGTAATCGATAAGATAGCACCCATAACAGCTGTTCGGGTCAGAGCCCGTACAGAACCTTGGATGAAGGGGGAAATATTGAATGCCATCAAGCCCAGAAACAAATGTTACTCTGAGTACAGAAAAACCAACAACGAGGAACTACTTGAAAAAAGCAGAAAACTACGGAATGAGGTTAACAAAATGATAAAAAATGCCAAAAAGAATTTCTTAAATGAGAACATTGAGGCAAACAAAAGCAACCCACAAAAACTGTGGGAGGCCCTAAAACAATTAGGCTGCAGCAACAGACTCCAAACAAAAACCAGTAATATCTGCATTAACTCAAGTGGTTCGCTCCAGACCGACAGGTTGGTGGTAGCTAATTGTTTTAACAGCTTTTTCACCACTATTGCCACCCTGTTGGTCAGCAAACTCCCCCCACATTCAGGTCTGTATGGTTCTGACCACATCCAAACTCACTATGAGAAGCTAGGTGCTAAAAAGGACACTTTCTCTTTCACACCTGTAAATACCGTTGATGTGCTAAAACAACTAATTGCCCTTCGACCTAACAAGGCCACAGGCCTTGACAACATACCCGCCCGGTTCCTCAGAGACGCAGCTGTCTCTATCGCCCGCGTGGTAACCCATCTGATAAATTTATCCATCAATCAGTGCCACGTCCCACAGGAATTCAAGACGGCGCGGGTTATCCCTCTGTATAAAAAAGGAAACAAATTAGAACCTGGCAACTACCACCCTGTTTCCATCCTTTGTTCCATCTCAAAGGTTATGGAGAGAATAATCCAGGAGCAAATCAACCGCTACCTCGCTGAGCATAACCTGCTCTTTGAATTCCAATCAGGCTTCAGAACATCCCACTCCACTGACACGTGCCTCATATATCTGACCGACTACATTAAGCGTGAAGTAGACTCGGGCAAATACTGCGGCATGGTCATGCTGGACCTCCAGAAGGCCTTTGACACCGTTAACCATTCAATCCTATTGAATAAACTAGGGGCGATTGATTTTGATAGCACATCAACAAACTGGATGAAATCGTACCTAGAGGGACGAGAACAAATGGTAGACATAAACGGAACCTTGTCCTCGTCCCTCCCGGTGAGCTGTGGGGTTCCTCAGGGCAGCATTCTAGGACCGTTACTGTTCCTCCTATACATTAACGACATGAGTGCTGCCTGTAACTGTAAATTGTTCCTGTTTGCTGATGACTCAGCACTCCTGATTTCAGGAGAGGACAAAGTGCAGGTTGAGGAGGCTCTCGGCTCTGAGGTCACCAGAATCCGTACTTGGCTTACCGATAACAAACTGTCACTACATCTTGGTAAAACCGAATCGATTCTTTTTGGGTCTAAACACTCGCTACGTGAGATAAATGTTAATGATTTCAAGGTCACAGTCGATAATACAGTAATCTCCAGCAAAGAAGAGATTACCTATTTGGGCTGTGTTCTTGACAAATACCTGTCTGGCGATAGTATGGCAACTAAGGTGATCAAAGAAGTCAATCAAAGAACAAGATTTTTGGGCAGAATGTCTGCTTTTGTCAACAAAAGTGCTCTCCGGACGCTTGCTGGAGCCCTCGTTCAGCCCCTCTTTGACTATGCTAGCACCTCCTGGTATTCAAACATCAAAATGTCCCTGAAAACCAGGCTCCAAACCTCCCAAAACAAACTGATTCGGCTACTCCTCAATCTGGGGCCCATGACCCACCTTCTTCCTGGACATTTTGCTAGCCTAAAATGGCTCAGGGTAGAAGACAGGGTTAAACAACTCAAAATGGGATTGGCATTTAAAATGGTCAATGCAGCTCTGCCCTCAGTCCCCTCAATCCCTGCATACCTGACGGAACACCTCCACAGATTTAGTGACACCCACAGCCACAACACTAGAGGGAGCTCAAACAACAACCTGATTACCCCCTCCTATAGGACTAACATGGGTAAATCATCTTTTTACAATACGGCCACCCAAGGGTGGAACGGATTGACTCCCGCCCTCAAAACATGCACCTCTTTGGCCTCCTTCAAAAAGGCCCTAAAAATACACCTTTTAGGGGGACAGAAACGGAGATAGTCATCACGACTCTCTCCGGATCAAACCCCCCCTCCTTTTTTTTGTCCACCTACGTTGCACATATTAATTGCCTTAGTAATTTATTGTAATTTATGTAAGTTATTTATTGTGATTCATTGTCATCTTGCATCAGTGGTGTAATTTAATTTAGATTAATTGTTAGTTTGCACTGGCGGTGTAAAATCATTTTATTTTTGTTTTTCTAATGTTACGTTGCATCAGTTGTGTAATTTAACATTGGTTTTATTTTTATTTGTATTGTTAAATTTGTATTGTTAATTGTGGATGATTTATGTACGAAGGACTTTCAACGGAAACAAGACCGCAAGGGCTTTTTTGAAATGCTCCTCTTAGACAGGATGTTTAACTGTACTTGTACTGTAATACATACTACTATTTGACGGTACTTGTACTGTAATACATGCTACTGTGTGACTGTACTCGTACTCTAACATTCTATCTAATAAATATATTCATCATCATCATCATCATCAGCCATACGCTGAGTACCAGCCGTTCTAGAGTTATTGACCATTGAACAGAGGCAGAACAAAAAACCCAGAGAAAACCATCTTCTTGTGCAGAGAAACATTTCTAGACTTTGGCTCTAATATTTTTTGTTTTAGTGACACATGCTTAGAATTGAGTTCAGGATCCTCTGGCACGATTTAAATGTGTAATGTAATGCATATTGTCTCCTTCTCTTGCCCGTTCACTAACTCTAACCTTATCCTCATTTGAAATGCTTGTACTGCCAGGGCTTTCTAGTACCGGTACACTGAATCACACGTGTCAAGTTGAGGTAGAAAGCAAAGCATCATGTGTTATTGGTTGTCAGTTTTCACAGCCGTGGCAAATGTCTGCATAGAGGAAATATGATGGGAACTTGTCTTTGGCAGAGGTAATCAATCGATCACTGACCTGATTCAGAATTATACTTACTTTATAAAGAAACTTTCAGCAGGACCTGGAAAGAAAAGTACCGTATCCCTTTGCATAATCTCAGCAATAAAGGAACCTCTTTGAATCCCTCTAGTTTTTCCCTCTACATATCCAGTGTATTGTTTCTTTCATCCTACAGCAACATGTGTTCAAGACACTCGAAAATGATGCACTGTTTGCACGTCATCCTGGTGAAGACATCCCTCTTGAGAAGATGAGAGAACTAACCTTCCTCAGGTACCGTTTTATCAACATAGAAGAAAGTTTCATTCATTGTTAATTCATCCTCACAGCAATTAATTTACCTTCTTATGAAAATCCACAGGGTGAAACAACTCCTCCGCTATTGCTTCTTGACAAATGAAGAGTCGATTTCCAACCCCTGGAAATCTGTGGTGCTCAATGCTTGTCTGGGCATGTATGACTGGAGCGTTTCCGCAAAGTACTTTCTCAACAAAGGGGTGAGTGGTTGAAAGTACGAGATCCTCACCTGTTTGTGTGTGTGTGTGTGTGTGTGTGTGTGTGTGTCTGTCATACTAAACTGTGTCAGATCTTAAATCTAAATTCAACGCCGACAAAACACAACTTGAGTTGACACAAAATATAAGTTTTAAACAATAATTTTAGTTAATGAGATAGAAGGTTTTACAGTACAATAATCCCCCCATATGAAAAGGGCAGTGACGTGCAGTCATACAAAACCATATAAAAAACATGTATTTGTATTAAAAATAATATAAAAATCATGTAATATATAATATAACATCAGTGATACTACATTATATATTTTATGATTTTTTAATTTTTAATAATACAATTAGTGCGTCACGTATTCTTGTGCTCAGCGGCATTAAAATACTGCAGAATGAGGCCATGTGTAATATGGCCTCCAGCCCATAGGAGACCCGTGAGTGATTCAGCGCACTTATCAGCTGATCCGCTCGTTCGAAATGGGCTTGTAAACACGGAAGCGCTGGCTGTCTGGATGTCTGGACGTCAAGCAAGCACCCGTGCTTCCTGCTTTTCTTGCCTTCTTTTCTCAACTTCTGACAATGTCTGGACTCGGATGGGATATTGCGACATGAAGAATTTACCGAGAAGCCTCCAAACACGAGCAGAACCGCAGCGCGCACGCCCCGGCTGGAGACACACACACACGTCTCAGAGTCAGAACATATGTTTAACAGTTATACTGTTGTGGACGGGTGCGAGGGGTGCGAGGGGACCCCAGGGAACAGAGGACGGAGATGTCGCGATCGTGGACTTTACATTTTACTGATATGTCCATCAGGAAGCACAATATCCTGGAGCCGCACACAGGATTGCGGGGCGGCTGGAGCCCAATGAAAATATCTATATGACAAAAAACACAGCCGAGAAAGAAAAACCAAAAAGCCAGCTCCAATAAAAACCAGTCACAAAAAAAAGAAAATGCTACGCAGGACCCGGGCGCACGGATCAGCTGCGGTCGGCAAGGACGAGGTGAGACCCGGGGAGCGGGGACGGGGAGCGGGGACGGGGAGCGGCAGAAAGACGTGCTGCACGTAGAAACGAGAACCGAAGAGTAGTCCGACGGGGAACAGCGGGCGGACCAGGGCTTATGAGGGCTGGTGGCGATTTGGCTCAATCTGCCTCAGGTGCGCCCGGGGTGACCGCAGCCAATCCCCACGCCGCAGGTCCAGGAGCGAGAGGCAGAAACAGGTGTGCGTAATAAGGCAAATTAACGAGTGCAGCAACATGACCCTCACATAAACATCAGTTAAACTTTAACTGATCAACACAGGCAATCACACACATTCAACGCTGCACGCACACTGATACCCAGAGTTGAATAATTTCATTAAATCTCTTGTAAATACAGAGATTATGTGTGGTCTCCCCTTTTTGTCATAAACTGATGAGCCAGGTTTTTGACAATATGTAAAAAATTCTGATACGAATTTTTAAACAAAACACGTTAAATGTTGCCAATCAAATGATGAACAAGCCGTAGGTTCATTTATTTGTAAATCTGACTGTGCCTCACCAGACATGAACCCCACCGCACGTCACTGGAAAAGGGATGATCTGTCCATCACTATGACAAACAAAAATGTGCTCAGAGATAATCCCTGGTGCAATCCCTCCTCTAAAGTAACACAAACAAAATCA